>NW_015387969.1:30244-35550 GCF_001527695.2 Protobothrops mucrosquamatus | reverse complement strand
TCTCGCCTACATCGTCCATATAGGACGACTCGGGAACTCAACTCCTACCCCGGGCAGCTCACCTATCCCCTTATGCCCAGGGGAAAGGTATCAAGCCGTTTGACAGCTGATGCTGGCTGTCAAACCGGCTTTTACGCAAAACAGGCGGGAGGCAGCAAACAGCTGCGACCGACGAAATCGCCTGCCACCGGAAGTCCGCACGATTCTGATCTTTGTAGGCAGAGATACATATTGAAATCTGAAAATCTTTTCCAAGCTCTCCATAGAGGATGCACCAAGTGTTGGTGTGTGGAGCATTTCTTGACTACTTGTCACTTAAAATAACATAGTGATCCACAAATATATATAAAAAGGCTGTGATAAAGCAAGGAGTCATCTGTTTCATTTTGAAATTAAGACAAGAATAAAGGACAAGGACTTAAAATAGAGATTCAGGCTGACTTTTCCTGATGGCAAAAACTGTTAAGTGATAGTATGGTCTTTCTCAAACTATGGTGTCTCCCTCACTGAAGTTTTCAAATGAAGGATAGATAGTCAACTTTCAGGGACTTTTCAGTGAATCTGTGCTACCGGTAAGTAGAATGTTGGACTAGGTGACCTGTAAAATTTCTTCCAAGTAATACATTATGGAATTTTAGGTTTAAGTATGTTTTTGTTACTACAGCTGTAACCAACAATTCTATCCCCTGCTGTCAGAGTTATCATATACCATTATTAAACTCTTATTCAAATGGTCTTTCTTTCATAGACAAATTGCAGCAAAACGGTGGACACTGTAATTACCCAGTGTTAAAGGTGATGGCTTCCTCACAAAACCTATGATAACATTCTTCTAAGGTCACCATAGACATATTTTAGCAACAGAAAGAAAGAAAAAAAAGAGAATTTTCAGAAAATTCTGGTATAAAGCACAAGAAAGAGATGGGGAAGAATTAACAGATATTGCTGAATTACAACTCTCATTAGTTCCAGCCAAATTGACTAGTAATGAGGAACACTAAAATATCAAAACATGAGCATGAGCAGTCTGATTCCCCCAATTTTTCACCAACTCTTCAGTGCTACACGGCTTGCATATAAATTATGAATATGCTCTGATTTCTTCAGAAATCAGGGAGTTATTTTGTTACAATCAATATTCTGCAGTATGATATTGAGAAATATGTGTACAAATCGGATGGACTAATTGTGAACTAATAAACTCTGTCATGGTGCCTGATCTCTTGAATGGCAACTCACTACAGATCCACATGGCTCCTATCGTGATTATATCATGGAAAGCACTAAAAACCTGACCATGAGAATGCCATCAGAAAGAATACAAGAACAGGTAGTCTTCAAATTACCGCCAGTTGTTTAGTGACTGTTCAAAGTTATAATGGCACTGAGAAAAAGCAACTTATGACTGGTTTTTCACACTTTACCACCGTTGCAGCATCCCCATGGTCATGTGATCAAAATTTGGTCACACGACACACATGTATTTATGAGAATTGCAACATCCTGAGGTCATGTGATCACCATTTGTAACCTTCCCAGCTGACTTCCGACAAGTAAAGGAAATGGGGAATCCAGATTCACTTAAGAACTGCATGACTCAGTTAACAACTGTGATTCTCTTAACAACTGTGGCAAAAAAAGGCCATGAAATGGGGCACAACTCACTTTACAACTTTACAACAAGGACTACCTGTACTGAGCAGTCAGGATGTGACCAAAAGTCAAGGCCAAAGATATTCTTATAGCTAGGAATCTGTTGAACAAAATGTCAAGGAGCCGTTCATGATACTGTTACGATACTGATTTTAGCTCTGAAATTGCAAATCTATTTTCCATCTTCTTTTGTAAATAAATATTGTTTACAGCATTCCTGGCCTTTTGCAATTATTTTTGCTCTTGTTTCCAAATGTAAATGCCCTTGAGCATATTCATTTTCCTTTTCAAAATTATAATTTTCTTCTTAATTACATTCCTAGCATTTTAATTGCCTTTATTGATACATGTAATGTTCTGCATTTTTATAATTAGATTTGTTTAACTTGCAAGGTTGCAAGCAGGAAGATAGAGGAAGGCACATAATTACTAACTGCAAAAATGAAATGTTTAACCAATAAGTATAAATATATCATTTGCCTTTAAGAAATGAAGGAGTGGGTAGAATGTCAGATTACAACAGATGTATTTGCCTGTAATCATTTTATGTGCAAGGAGAAACACATTCCCTTTCTTCTTTTTTCATTTCCAATGATCTGCTCCTTCTCTAACCCCTCATCAACAACAGATATAGCTCATTATTGCAAAACTGTTATTCTACCTACCCAAAGACCAAAGCTATTTTGCAGAGATCACAAGTGCTGAAGGAAACAGTCTCATTTCGATTAGAAAAGCAAAACTAGTCTCAAATTTGTGCAAAATCTGTTTGGTTCATAATGACTGGATAAATACAAGGGATGCCATGTAAAATATTGAAAAAATCTACTTAAATGTATTGAAAAACCCATTTTATCCATCACAAAATTAATTTTAGTTTGGATTTGAATATGGACAAATAGATTTCCTTTGATGTTTCTGCTTTTCTACCTATTCTTCACAGTCTAGGTTTGAGACCTTCTATTTCTCACCAATCTTCACATCTTTGAAGTGAAAATGTGGAATTTTATTTCCAAGGGTATTTCATCATATAGCACATTAAACAAAGTTTACAAAAAGAATTTTAACTGATGATAATATTCCACTGGAGATGTTTCATGAGCGAGACACCCTTAGCTTTGTACCCAAAAAATGGAATCCTGATTCATGCCTCTCAGTTTGAAAAAAGTCCCAAAAAGGCATGTAAGGTCCCAGAATAATTTCTGTCATGCAAAGAAATCTGTTCAACTTTAGCTGGATTAGTTGTGGGATCTTGAAAGAACATTGCCTGAATTTCAATTCATTCTGGATCTTCTTTTTTAAAAAAGCATTAAATTCTAGTTTAATTAGTTGGCTGTTCCTTTTTCTGTAATAGTTTATAACTTGATTGCTTTTAGATTTTTGGATTTGGCACCTAGTTTATGCAGTGGGTTACTGAGAAACTGTTATTTCACACCAATTTCATATACATTATTTGAATATTAAGATATGTTTATGTATACTTTTAAAAAACGTATTGTAACTTATCCTTTGTCTATCAGACATTTCAGGATAAACAATATAATTTATACCAGTATTTTAAAATATTCTGAAATGATCACCATTCCTATAAACATTTACAACTTTTCTAAAGTTCTAAAGTAATATTCTAAATGAGCCAGCAGTGTGTGATAGCAGCTAAAAAAAGCTAATACAATTATGTATTATAAATTATATAAATTGTATAATTTATCGTATAAACAGAGGCATAGAATCAAAATCATATGAAGTATTAGTACCGCTTTATAAACGTTAGTAAGATCACACCTGGAATACTGCAGCCAGTTTTAGTCACCACATTACAAAAAAAATGTTGAGACTTTGGAAAAAGTGCAGAGAAGAGCAACTAGGACAGTGGTGGCAAACCTTTTAGAGACTGAGTGCCCAAACTGCAATCCCAAACCCACTTATGTATCGCCAGGTACCGGGTGGGCATGGCCACTGAGTGGGCATGGCCACCGAGCTGTCGGCTCGTGCTCGCTCGCTGTCTGCTCCGACTTGTGCTCGCTCTCTCGCTGTCTGCAGCAAATGCTGCTTCTGCCGAAAGTCACGCCTTTTATAGCCTCTTGCCTATTTTTAGACTGCACATGCACGGAGGCGCATGCGCGGAGGAGGGAGCAGCTCAGTCCAGCAATGACTCGCATACCACCAGAGACGGCTCCGCTTACCACCTGTGGCACAGGTGCCATAGGTTCGCCACCACGGAACTAGGATGATTAAAGGCCTGGAGACAAAAACAGGAAGAATGGTTGCAGGAACTGGGTCTAGAGATAAGAAGGACTTGGGGTGACAAGTATTCCAGTTTGAGGGGCTGCCACAAAAAAGAGGGGGTTAACTTATTTTCCAAAGCACCAGGAGGCATGAGAAGAAACAATGGATGGAAACTAATCAAGAAGAGAAGCAACCTGGAATGAAGGAGAACTTCCTAACAGTAAGAACACTTAACTAGTGGAAGATCTTACATTCAGAAATTGTGGGTGCTTCATCACTGGAGGTTTCTAAGAAGACACTGGACAGACCCTTGTGTCAAATTGTATAGGGTCTCCTGCTTGAGCAGGAGATTGGACTAGAAGACCTCCAAGGTCCTTTCCAGCTCTATTCTGATTCTAAATAAAGAAATTCCCCTCTTTTAATTTTAAAATATTCTAATTACTTTATTTTCTAAGATCCATTTTATATCAGTAGAATTGATATGGCAAATCAGTTAATTTAATCAGTCCTTCTCTTTGTGTGTACTTATTCATGCAGACATAGAGATACAGGTTCACACATAGTGCTCAGAAATTACAGGAGACAGACATTCTTGTCTCATTTCCTCCCCTAACTAATAGAATGCCAGCTGATTCAACTAATATAGTTCATGTAATTGTACAAAGAAGATGACATCAACCAATTTCAAATTGAATGGGGTATCATTAAAGGATTACTTGAAATTGAATATAAATAAGTCTCAGGGTTTCTTTTTAATACAGGGTTACAAAGATACTTAGTTGCATGAAAACATCTCCCATATTTCAGGAGTTTGGCAAGCTTGCTTATAGAAAAGTTTAAGATGGAAACATTTTTTTAATAGAATTGTTATAGCATCAGATTTCCCGATCCTGAAAATATTCAGAAGCTATTTATATTTTTTTGTTGTTAATTTATATTCTACCTTTGTTTTCAGAAATGACTCACAGCAGCGCAACACACCTTCCTCTTATTTTCTCCACAACAACTCTGTGACAACAGTTGTGACTGGCCCATTTTTATAAAATTTCTTTTGTCTAGTTATTGCCCAAGAAAACCATTTAAAAAAATATCTGGACTTGCCTTCTTCCTAATTTAAATAAATTCACTTTCCTTCTCTTTTTTTGCATTCAACATGTAGCCTCTAACACATTGCACATTGAATTCTGACCAAATATGAATTCATCCTTCAAATTCACTGAAAGTTTATATTTTGATTTTTGATTTTGATTTTATTAAATTTATACCCCGCCCTTCTCCCGGAGGACTCAGGGCGGCTTACAGCCAGTTTAAAACAATGATACAATACAATACAAAATTTAAAAATGATTAAAAATAAATATTCAAATTTGGCCGCTTCTACTAAAAATTTGATTAAAACCAATTTAAAATACCCCTAGGCCAGTCCT
>NW_015387969.1:11190-29530 GCF_001527695.2 Protobothrops mucrosquamatus | reverse complement strand
CTCCCCATCCAGACCCGTACAGCCTCCAGACATCGGGCCATCACGTCAAGGGCATCATTGGGGTGGTCTGGGGTGGAAATGTACAGCTGAGTATCATCAGCGTACTGATGGAAGTCCACCCCAAAGCCACGGATGATCTCCCCCAGCGGCTTCACATAAATATTGAACAGTAAGGGGGAGAGGACCGACCCTTGTGGCATCCCACAAGTTAGGGGCCTTGGGGCCGACCTCTGCCCCCCTGCCAATACAGACTGCGTGCGGTCGGTGAGGAAGGAGGAGAACCACCGCATAACGGTGCCTCCCACTCCCAACTCCACCAGATGCCGCAGCATGATACCGTGGTCCACCGTATCAAAAGCCGCTGAGAGGTCCAAAAGAACTAGGACAGAGGAATAACCCCTGTCCCGGGCCCTCCAGAGATCGTTCACCAATGTGACCAATGCCGTTTCCGTGCTGTATCCCGGCCTGAAGCCCGACTGGAGCGGGTCTAGATAGACTTTATGGACTTTTGATCTCATCCAGCCAAACAGGTGCAATGCTTCATAGGACATAATTATTATGTCCATTGTGGCGCAGTGGTTAGAATGCAGTACTGCAGGCTAATTCTGCTGACTGCAGCAGTTCGACAATTCGATTCTCACTGGCTCAAGATTGACTCAGCCTTCCATCCTTCCGAGGTCAGTAAAATGAGGACCCAGATGGGTGGGGGCATTATGCTGACTCTGTAAACCACTTAGAGAGAGCATAAAGCCCTGTAAAGCAGTGCATAAGTCTAAGTGCTATTGCTAAATGCTATTGCTATTATGGTCTTACAGGAGTTTTACATTTCCCATCCTTGATTTTACCAAACCAAAATCGAGGAGGTAAACATATTTTGTGCTCAGGAGGCTCAGCCAGAAAGACTGTTCTATAACATTGGAAAAAATCAGTCACTGATTAAGGCCCATCAACACCCAAACTCTTACATATCCAAGAATCCCACATTGGTTTTTGGTAGTAAATGCTGTCATATTCTGCAAAGATTATGTCTTAGTTTATTCCAGTAAAAATAAAGAACCTGTGACACTTTTAAGAACTAGCAAATTTATTACTACGTAAGCTTTTGTAGATTACAATCCATAAAACTTAATCTCATAATAAATATTAATATTTAAGGCTCCACAAATCTCAGTATTTTTGTTATATTCTAGAGCTTTATGTGTGCTTAAGTTAAAGAAAGGTAACTGTTTAGGTTAATGGATTATTTTCAGTAGATTGTGGATAGTCTTATTGCAGCTATCAGCAGTCGTAAAACACCAAAAAATTTTTATGACAAACTGGCAGGTTTATCTCCCAGGAAGCTATCTACCACCTTACCTACCTTTGTTCTTTTTCTTGGCATGTGGGCACATTTCCACATAAAGCGCACCTGCCATTTTAATTTTATTTACAGGTAGTCCTCGACCTACAGCACAGAAAAAAGTGACTTATGACCATTTTTCACACTGATGACCATTGTGACATTGCCATGGTCATGTGATTTACATTTGGATGCTTGACAACTGACTCACATTTATGATGGTTGCAGTGCCCCAGAGTCATGAAATCCCTTTTTGCAACCTTTGGACAAGCAAAGCCAATGGGATAACCAGATTCACTTAACAGCCACGTTACTAACTTAACAACTGCAGTGATTCACTAACAAATGTGGCAAGAAAAGTTTTAAAATGGGGCAAAACACACTTAACAAATATTTCACTTAGCAATATTAATTTTGGCTCAATTCTAGTCATAGGTTGAGGATTACCTGTATTTATGGACATTTACTTATTATTTATTATGTTGCTCAACTCTCAAAATAATCTTTGTGTAAATGTACTCCATAGATTTTAAGGAAGACGACCAGAGCTAAAGATATTCTTTTAAACCAGATGATGATAGAGGCAGGTGCTTTGCTGGACAACAGTTTTTCATTTAATATTTTTAAATCATTTTTTCTAAAATTAAGAGAGCTTTAAAAAAAAAAAAAAAAAAGAATAAAGATAATGGGGTCATGGAAAACTTGAGAGGTGCCATAAAGACGTCCAGAAATAACAGATTCCTGCTGTCTTGATTACATTGGTGATATATTAAAATCTAAGAAAAGTTAGTGAAGCAGCACAGATTGCATTTCGTGCTCACCACATTCAACCATGAGTGTAAACTGTAGCTTATTAACACACACCTAAGTAGCAGAGAGCCTTGGATTCTTGTAATTCTTAAAAACACTAGAGCACAAGAACACAAGAAAGATGATTGGGAAATTTTGTTTTGTTTCTTTGTTCTCTTTGATCTCNCCCCACCCCTCCAACGCCGCGTCCCTCGGACAGGCCCGGCCTTGGCCCCAGGGAGGCATCCCCCATGCCCCCCCCGGCCCTCCCCCTACCCCCTAAAAATTTATTAAAACAACCCGCTAGGAAAGCTCTTAACTTCCTCCTCTTCCGATCTCCCTTTATTACGCACCTCTGGGGGCTCCCAACCCCGTCATTGAGGATGACCCTCGAAGTTATACTGGGCCATACCTGCGTGAGGGGGGAATCGCGCAGGGCCAGCAGTTCCGCCCTGGAGTAGGCTCTAAACATGGACACAAGTCCCACAACAGAAAATACACGGGGGGGGGGGAAACAAGTCCCGATTATCATTTTTTAAATTGATGCCATATTAATCTGGATCCAATACTAAGTCTTTATTAAGAGCCTGCAAGAGTTTTATACTTTGCTAAAGGAGATTGTAAACCTCTGAACTGGGTTTCGGATCTCACAAACCATTATTGTTACATATTTCCTCCCATCTCTTTCCCAAATTACCTTTGGTATTTTCTTTTTTAATGTGAACCATACATCACATTTCTTTTATGGCAGAATAGAGATCTACCTTTCTTTACCATGTTTATGGTAAATGATGATACAAATGAGCTAAGTGGTGCATCCCCCTCATTTGAACAAGTGATTCATATTAGATCATATTAGTAGATTATACTATAGACTGCTTTAAACGTTCCCTTTTGCAAAAGCATTTAGAAACTGCCTCAAGTAGTACACACAACTGCGTGACACTCAACTCTCTAATCTCTTGTGCTCTGGGTAGGTTTATGGACTGAGCAGATGAACAAAAACTTATACTAGGCTTGTGTACACCTAAGTGACAGAGGACTGTCAAATTTACACTTTATATACTGGAAAGTATATAAGAAGAAGCATCCATGTGACAATAATAAACGCGTAAATATGTATTTTACAGAATGATTGCCTGTCTATTGTTTTCTAAATCTTACCAGGCTACTTTGCAGTCCAGCATAAATTCATTCAATCTTCCTGGTTTTCTTCATGGAGAAAAGACAAGTTGATAACAGTCGCTGGCATCAAGAAGTTAATTTTATAACAAACTGACATCTGAAGCAGCAGCAATTTAAAAGAGCAATGCTTTGTCAGTTTTAAGTGGGAAGTGGCTGCTGGTATGATTATAGATGTCTTCTGCATATTTATTTTGCCCCACTTTAAATAAATCTGTATAAGATTTATCTTGTTAGTCCCAAATACAAGTCCCTCTTGGCCAGATTTAGGAAATAAATTAGTCTTCACAAACATTGTAGAGACTAAATCAATACATTAATATTTATGGAGGCATTAGGGAGGTTTATTAGTAGAAAAGGGCAGCACCCGTTACACTGGAAATATTGAACATATTTAATTCAAAAGCATCAATTGCAATGACACAGTGAATCCATAAATTGTATTTACATGTACAGATAAATGAATGCAGATATACAACATAGGAAGGGAGTTACATACTTGGACAGAATCAAAATAAGTGAAATGTAAGCAGTGAGGCTTTAGTTTTCCAAGAAGTTGTGAGCTTCCTGTGAATAATTGTGTTATTTGCATTCACGTCACAGAGTTCAATGCTATTCTCCATATTTTGTCTGCCATGTTTTCCAGATACTGTGAAAGTATCTGGGTATTCAGAACTGGTCTAAATTCACAAAATTGCAAAAACATGTAGTGTATTGGTTTTATTCTGAAATCTATACCCAGAGATATCAGGATAATAATCTAACCAAGATTTTTGAGTGCTTCTCAGCATTGCAAAGGAAATCCTACTTCACTTGAAAAACTGGATGACTTTTGAATTTCAAAGATTCAAGCATGTTCATAGCAAAGTTAATATGTAGAAGGCTATATTTAAAAAGCTTTCAAAATAACAAGAGCAGTTATGATTATTTTGTGGAGACGCAAGGAGTGTTTTTGACAATTGCTAATCTGATCAGAACCTGTCTACTATTAAGATGAATGCAATGGCACTATAGGCAACTAACTGGGAAGGCTGTGAAGTATCCAAGTATTGTTAATATTGGACATAAACATTTTAGACTAGTGAAAATGTATAGAGCAGGCATGTCAAACTGCCGGCCTATGAGCCGGACGCGTCACACCAAAACCGCACCCACCCCATTGCCGGCAATGGGGGGAAAGTCGTGATACGTCGCACGACATCATGTGACGTCGCAAGTTTGACATGCCTGGTATAGCGAGACTTCTAATACGTGTTGAAAATGTAATATTTTATCATATGTGGTGATCTGGCAAGTATGTGAAAACATACTGGATAAACATAATAATGACAATGCAGAAAATATTTAAAATTTAAATATTAATGAAACCTGAAGCTTTTTTTTAGGTATTAGGGACAAAACAATCAAAAACAATTTGGGATGCTATTTCTTTACATGGTGACTGTTGCGACAATTGTACTTGTTTTGCATAGAATATTGTCAAACAGGATAGGCAAGATCATAAAGTGTCATAATTCTGAGAAACAAGCAGGTAACTGTCATACCCAGACATATCTCACAGGACTTTAAACTAATCCAGTCCTTATTATCCTTATTATTCCATCTATTTTTATATTTTCATCTCCCTCACGTTTACTTGATGTTGGTCTTTGCTTATGTATACATAATGCTTTGATCTTATAAGTTCAGTTGCAAAGATGGAGAATTTGATGAGTATCTGTAAATGAAATCCTAAAAATTACTTCCTGAAAAGTATTGCAAGCTTCAGCGATGCAAATTAACTTTTCAGTTAAATTGAACTTGACTTCTGGCAACTACATGGATATCATTCACATTAGAAAATACACTGAATTTTATCTGAACAGTTACCCTGTTCTTTCTAGTTGTCATCAAACTTCTGTGTATTCTTAGTTATCCAGATATTGAGATAGAGTGATGTAGTCTTATATTAACTATCATTGTAGTTTGATTGCATTGCTTTCCTGAATTTTATATTCCTGAGGGTGCACTGTGATTGATTGCTGAATTGCTCAGAAAAGTGCCAAAAACGTTGATAAAACAGGATAGTCAACTAACTGTTGATTTCAGTTGGCATCACTTTTTCACCTATTTTTTCAAGTGTACTAATAACTAACAGAACGAACCTGGTATTCTATTTAATCACCATTCATCGCCAACACAGGCTCAACTTTGTAGGCTGTTGTTTGCATGATGTTGTAAATCAAAATATCTTGATTTTATACAGATGGCAAAATGAAAAGATAAGACTAAACTAAAAAAAACAGCTGCTGGACTTATGTCACTTAAGTCATACATGAGTTATGGATAGGACTCAATTTTCCTTCACTAAATACCTTGATAAATTATGTTGAATGCACACAGGTGAAGGAAACTGAACTGCATTTATTCTGCATGTTGATGATTGCTCCACATTTCATCAAAAGCTGCCAAAGATCCACAAGGGGATGGGGATTATTATCATCTATTTTTTTTTAAAAAAAATCTTCCTTGCTAGGAAAATAGTTTATTTATGTACTGGTTACTTTTCAGAAATGGGTCATGAATTCTACCAGATAGGAGTTATCATCCTTCCTGAACTAATAGATCTCAGATGCGGTATTTAAAAATTCCAGACCATTAATTTTGGAAGATTTCAATATGCACATTGGAGTTATAGGCAAAAAGAATTTGCTTTACTTTGATACCATCGGCTCAATGTATTTTGTAGGAAAAATTCTTGAAAAGTCCCTAGCCTGAAAGTCCGACGTTCCTGATCAGTTAATTTTCTATTGAATATTAGATAGGTTTGCTAGCTGATAAGCTACAGTACAGCCTTCCAACTTTATTATTATTATTATTATTATTATTATTATTATTATTATTATTATTATTATTATTATTAAACTAGTCCAATCACAAGAGCTGTGGTGGCGCAGTGGTTAGAATGCAGTATTGCAGCCTAATTCTGCTAACTACCAGCAGTTCAATTCTCACTGGCTAAAGGTTGACTCAACCTTCCATCCTTCCGAGGTGGGTAAAATGAGGACCCAGATTGTTGGGAGCAATATGCTACTTAGAGAGGGCTGTAAAGCATTGTGAAGTGGTCTATAAGTCTAAGTGGTATTGCTAATTTTAATCTGCCTTTGTTTAATAGAAACAAAGGCAGAATCCAATTGATAATTAGGAAACCATTTTTATTTGTATCTCATACTGTTATTTATCCTTACATTTTAAAACAAAGCAGAACGGGCTAATTATGATTGATATTTCATTTTTATTATTGGATTCCAAGATAAGCCAGTGTCCCTGAGATGTATTTAACGTATGCAGCACACAGAATTTCAATCCAGAGGCTTTGGGCTTATTGTTAACACAGTGCATTGAATAATAGATAAAATGGATGAAACGCTAGAGAGTAGTGCCAGTACTGGAGTTAAAAAGAAATAGATCTCACAATTACGAAGAAATATTTCATTCTGAATTTTTCATTGTTAATCCCTGCCTTCGTGTGAGGCTTAATTTTGAAAGAGAGGCAATATATTTGGACATTTTTCATTCTGGAAGTGAGTAAGTGACATTTCCCTCATGTCATGTTAGAGTAACATGTCCTTAGGTCAACCGAGTTCACCTTGTAGGGCAGAAAGAATTTCAAATGTGAAAAGAATCTGTCCATTTTTTTTCTCAATTTTTTCTTACTTCATGTTTTGCCCAACTGCCATGCCAATCATCTACACGCTGTCAATGTAGTGATTTTTTTTGCTTTCTTTTTGAATCTTCTTTTCCTCCCATCAGTATTTCTTTGCTTCTCTCTTCCCATTATATAACTTGCTGTAAATATTTCAGATTCAGACTGTGGTTCTATATCTATTTACCTTGGAGCAAGCTCTATTGAACTCATCGAGTAGACATATATAGGATTGCACTATGCTTGAATTACTCCAGAAGAAAATACAAATGTGGATTGGGTCACACACTATCATATTATTTCCTCTAGCAACAGTAACTCAAATGTAGACAATAGTTAGAGAAATGTAAAATGTTAATGTCAAAAAAAGAAGAAGAAAGAAGATCCCAGTTCTTTTAACAACAGTTTTATCATCTCAGAATTGGGTTGTCAGAAATATAACTGTTTCGTTATCTTTCTCCTGTGTCTTACATGTTTTCTCTTTTATTTTAGTTTTAAAATAAACATGATTTAGTTTAAGGCAATATAAATATGAGTGAAAGCCTAATTTGAGGCTCAGGTTTTGTTGGCAAGTCCAACATAAATCAGGACAAGAATTATTCTCTTTGGGTTTTATTACATAAATTAGCAAGCACTTCTTTTGATTAACATTCATATCTAGGGTCTTGGGCCACAGATTGACCCAGTAGTGTCGGGCATCAGTCTAATGTTTCCAAAGTAAGTCACATTCTGTAACATGTTGTAATATACATCCAGGACACAGAGTCAACATCAGTTTATCTTTGTCATTTATGAATAGAGAGAGGGAGGGAGGAATTTTTGTTTGTTTGCTTTCAACTATTACACAGCCTAAAAAATTTTGAAACCCCTGCTTTAACAAATAATAGGTTTGGCCTGGTTTAGATGAAATCTTTAAGGCACAGATATATGTTTGAAGTTAGATTCATTACTATTTTGTGAAGAATGTGTGGATTAAGTTCTGTTATTTATCCAAGCTGCTTTTGTATCACTTGTACAAAATAAAGAAATGTTGATTGGAAATTTATTCCTGGTTTGCACGAGAGATATTATCATTTATCCTCCAGAGAAGACAGTATTACTGTCTTAATTTAACCCATAAGTTTGCAGTGTCTTGTTCTTCTTTTTATCCATAATATCTCCAATATAAAAATGGAAATAATTATGTTCACCAGAAACATGTGTGACTCACTAAAAATGGAATGCACAACCTTTTTTGTTCTGAGAGCCTACTGACTAGAGCGTAGAGCCTACAACATAATAAAAACCAAAGCAAAACCTACGTTTGCTTCAATGCAATTTAAATGTAAATAAGATGAATTTGGCAGAGATCCATCTGAGTTTTTATGATTTCTCCCACGTGTTTCATATTTTTTTTCCTGTCTATCACATTACAATTTAGAATTCAATAACTATTTATTTTTTCATTCAATTAATATGGCCATCCATCTCAAACATATAACTTTAGGTAGCTAACAAAATAAAAAAAATCAATAAAACATTTAAAAAACAATAAATAACAAATATAAGGCAGGTAAGATACGATCAACCAACACAACAACATAATTGAGATACAGGCTCAACTACATAACCTGGGCCTAAAAATAAACAACAAAACCAGGTTTTTAAGGCCTTACAGAAAGCCTATAGAGTCAGGGCAAATCTACTCTCTGAAGGAGTGATGTTCTAGAGAGAGTGGGCACCATAGCAGAAAAGGCTACCTCAATCCCTAATAGATGGGACTTGGAGCATGTCTTTTCTGCTGGATCTCATGGTAGATACAACTGGGGAGATTGCCCACAAATAAACTGGTCCCAGACTATGAAGAGCTTTGGATATCACTAGCAGCACTTTAGAAGCACACTGGAAGACAACATAGCTCGCAGAACCTAGCCATCATATGTGCCAAGCAAAAGGTGCCCTCAAATGTTTGTGCCACTATAGCTCATGCCTCCAGAAGCTATTCAAAGGCAGCCCTATTCTGAGAGTTATGTGAGGTCTTGGGGCAACAGACTATAAATCTATATATTAAAGTTTTACTCGTATGAATAAGCAGAATAAGGTACATTAACTTATGACAGAATGAAAAGGCCTGCTTACCTATTTGCTTATGAAAAATCATCATCATTCAAATATTCACCATTTCAATAAATGAAAGAAGTCTAATTACCTTTAGAGAACGTGAAGACTGAACTAATGTAATATAATTCACCATACCAGTCTTAGAGAAAAGTATTCAAGGGTCCTTGTATATGGTGGAATTTGTAAAGCTGTGTGTCAACACTGCTAACATTGGATGTTCTTGCTTTTACAACAGATGAAAATATAGCCATCTTTTCTCTATTGCTTTTAGAGTTCGTTGATGCTGGGAGGGGAAATGTGGATGAGAGTCCAGCTAGTCATAACAATAATAACTCAGCCGGTGGGAACCCAAGGTTATTGTACCCAGAGTTGATAAAGATTTGGCGGGCTGGAGAGCTGGGGAGAAAGCCCACACTTCAAGCTAATTGGGAAATGTGATTTATGACTGTTAACTGGAGGAGGGAATTGTGCTTTACTACTTTGTGCTAAGGAGAGGGGAATTCAGTTTTTGGTTTTAACTATATAGTGCCGATACTTTGTTTCTCGAATAAAAGATTATTTAAGGTAAACAATGCCTCAAAGTTCTTTTGAAGAGTTTCATCTGTCGGAACCATGACACTGTGATGATTATGAGCTTTTAAGTATATGCAAAATATTATGGGAAAATATTCACAGAAATACAGTAAATTGCAAACAAATTATTTAAAAACACCACTGAATACCTAGAAAAATGCTTTTAGAACTACTTATATTATACTTGGATAAATTCTTCCAGTAGATTTTTTTAAAAAAATAATTGGTTATATTAAATCTTGTTTCATATGACAGCAGTCAAATAATAACTACACTGCTGCTAAAACAAAAGATCTGACATTTATTAGAATCATTCTTTGTTTCATATTTCCATCATATAGCAATATTAATAAAGCATGACTTCAGTCACTATCTATATCCTTAACCTTAAGTAAGAGCTCCAAGGGTGTTTGTCAGTATTTATCAAATAAACATATCAACAAACAGTTGCATATTCAGTGAAGACAAACACTGTTCTTTTACAACAGGGGTCTTTAAACTTGGCCCTTTTATTACTTGTGGACTTCAACTCCCAGAATTCCTCAGCCAGGCATGCTGGCTAAGGAATTCTGGGAGCTGAAGTCCACAAGTCATAAAAGGGTCAAGTTTGAAGACCCCTGTTTTACAAAATGACTACCATATACAGCATTAGTGCATGCTGCAGTAGCAAGCTAAGAAGGATTCGCCCTGTCATCTGGAATACAAAAAAAATCTTAGTATAAAAACCTGTTGCTGAAAATCTGGAAAATCATAGTGAGTGAAGTGGACAATATCAGATGAAATGAATCAATGATCCAACTTAGGATACAGCGTCAAATATATTACTGATAGTTATCCTTGTAAGCTCCCAGATTATATTACAAGATAGATGCCACCAAATAAACAAAGTGATCTTTCTTCATTCATTCATCTTTTTATATTTTGTAACTAAAAAAGAACCCCACATGCAAGTTATTTCTAATCTGATTTTCTTTGTTTGTACTTTATTGGGACTTAAATACAGAAATCTGAAGTGACAGCATAAAAGAACATTTTAGGAAAAAGATAGGCAGCAATCAGATGGCCAAGCCAGTTTGGCACTGCAACTCATGAGAGCAAAGGCTTCCTTCATCTCTTTGCTAATTCCTAAACCACCTGTCCATTAGAATAGTTAATTATGGCATGCCTAATCTCTGAGAAGGTTATTAACACAAAATGGTGCTCTGTTTTATAAAATATACAGCAGCTTCATTGGTGATAAATATGATAAATGTTCTGGGACTTTCTAACTATTCAGTTTCATTGTACCAGGAAACCTACCACACAAATTATCAAGTTCAAATGTGCAACTAAACTTGTGTTGCCATGACAAGGATGAGAGAGTTTTCTGAAAAACAGTGTATTTGACAGCATGCTTTTGTGGTTTTTGTTATTTTGCAAATATCCATGGAACACTGTTTTCAGTGACATTTATGTTCTTTTCTTTGACCTCAGTTGCAATAATGATATCTATCCCTCTTGAACTTTATTAATACTTGCAGGAAATGACTTTAATGACTATTTGTTTCAATGAAAAGATACAGAAAGAACTTTGATTACCAAAATAAATACTCTTCTGAGCTGCCTACATCAAGTTGCCATTTTCCCTATGAGACCATAATTGTTGTTATTTTCTAGTTTCTGAAAGAAAAACATACTCATTTCCTCTGAATCTTATCTGCAGTATTTTCAGAATGCTATATCTATTTCAGAGAATGTTTTTTTCTCTCTCTTGAAAGATACATAATTTTGACAGGATCTTCTTTTTTCTACTACCACCAGTAAAAGCATGGGATACTATTCTTGCTTTTTGGCTCTCAATTGATGAAATCACCTGCCAGGCATTTTTTAATACTTTGAACACTGTCTGGTCCACAGCATCTTTTTCTCAGTGTTTGGGGCAGCTCCCAGAATTCTCAGTATGGCCATTAAGGCTGAAGAATTCTGGGAATCAAAGTGCTCTCATTCAGGGTGTGCCTTAGCTAAAATCAATTTCAGAAAAACTGTTTTGTTTTTTTCATCCTTCAATATCTTCTTAGTGGGATGCATGTATTTCTTTTTAATGGCTTATTAGACACTGAGGGATTTTCATTTTGGGACGCATGCAGAGATGATGCTACCAGGGGTCACTATTTGAGAAGAGACATTACAAAATAGAGATGAGTTAATGTGCCTGGAAGAACAGCTTCAGCAGACCCAAACAGCATTCCACTAAACTAAGCATTGATCAAAGTATGACCTGGTTCATACAGTAAATTTGGCTAAATTTGGTTATGCTTAGCATACTGCCTGAATGAAACGACATTGCCCAAATCTGGTCAAGGTAGAAAACTTTAACAAAGCATCATCTTGTCTCATTTAACTTAGAATGGCTTTAACTTCAACTACTCTATAACACTCTCATTTTTGTGGGGTGTGTGTGTTATTTTTAAAAATGTAATGTCAGCTGCTGGCCAGTTCATTGATCTGGGAAAAGAGAGACTAACAAACCATTTTCAGGAACAGTTTGTGTGATAGTCTGTGTTACAGTTCATGAACTGTATACTTAATCCACTGCTGGATTATACTTAATCCACTGCTTCATGTGAAACATAGCCAATATACAAGTGCTTCTGACTATATATAGGCCATCCTTTTTCTTTATCTTCAGACATATGATGTATATGTTTACTACAAATATCCTGACAAAGATTCTGTGCTTTGGTTAACTATGAAGCCAGAGTCATATATCAATTATGGTGGAAAATATTAGATCTATTAGATATTTGAAATATTGGTTAATCAAAAAGTGGTGCTGCAAATCTAATGCATAGAGACTGTAGAAAAAATATGCATTTCTCACTTAAGTAATGTTTCTGTATGAAACTAGGAAATATTGCAGTAGTCAACAGAAAACTTCAGCAAATAATCTAATTTACTACATACATCTCTAATGGAGAAAAATGGGACGGCAATGTTGACTGTAAGGGAGAGACAACAGACTGAAAATAATGTACATTTTTACTTTGTACCTCCACTTAAATAAGGAGCTGCTACACTGAACTGAGAAATTTGTTCTACTTTTGCATTCTTTTAATGAAATAAGAGGTTCATAAGGTAGATAAGGGAGGGCATCTCCCACTGCAAGTTAAAGTACGTGCAAAAGAAAAAGATGAAACATCATGCTTGTTTTAGAGTGGATGCTAAATTGAACAGAATAGGTCTCATTTAATCCAAATTCATAATTACTCAAATCATTGTGGATATAAATCATTTTACTTGCAACTAAACTGTTGAATAACATCTTCAATAAACCTGACTCCAAATAATTAAGTTGAAAAAAGTATTAGACCAGAAGAGGACACTTATCTTCAATTTTTTTTCTGATGCTTGTTTCATAATGGTATCTAGCTGTGGCAAACAAATAGGATTATATAATTTTAACAAACTGGTACATATTTCATGCAGGGAGCAATGAACAAAATCTTTTTCATAATGGGAGGTATGATTATAATTCTAACTTTTAAAGTTAGAATACATGGCATTTCTTAATTTTAATAAATACCATACCTTTTTCTGCAAGCACAAAATCAATCCTCCCAGCTCTTTTTCACAAAACATTCATACTCCCACACATTTTGACATGTGTTTGTAACTGACTACAATTATGCCAACTGTATTTTTAATTCATGGCATCAAACAAAACTATAAATGAATTAATTATCTATTACAATCAAATGCCAAATTGATTCTGTCTATAAAAATTAATTAAAATTTAGAAAATGGAATTATTTATACCTTTTACAGTTAAGTACACCTGCATGGTTCTGGGCGTATGTTGGGTCTGCACTGAACAAGTATATAGACCATCATCTGACACATCCACATTCTGTATCTGGAGACTGTATTCCCTTTTATTTGCTGTTGCAATTGAAACTCGAGGATCTACTGACCACTTGTCTCCTCCTGCAAAAATAATACTTGATCGATTCAGCCAGGCACCTTTTGAAGCTCCATCTTCCAAGTAACATCTGTAAATTAAAAAAAAAAGAATGCAATTAATAGAATGATCTTATTTGCCTTTTAATGTTACTCATGACTTACATAGTTATGAAATGATACTTTTCTAGAATAGAGAATGGCTACATTAAGAATTGCCACTAATATCTGATTTATGAATATTTCTAGAAATTTTGTTTCTTCTTAGAATAAATATCCGAAGGATTTGAAGTAAATTAAAAAAAACTTCTAGTAACAACATTCCCTAATGCTTCGTTGTTCACCCATTCCTTGTTTTTTAGTGACAGCGAAATGCAGATATTTGAAATTCTGATCATAAATTAGAATGATTTTTATGTATTAGGTTTATGTAAGTCATTTGATGAGATACTAAGATCTGAATTGACTATTATTTTGTTCTGAAAAAGACCCAAAAGAAATAAAAGCAGCTAATCAGTCATGAACCAAGACTTTAAAAGACCTTGTTACATATTCCAGATATATTTTCTTGCCTATTTTCAGAACCAAAATATTAGAATAAGCAATTTTCTTATCTGATCCACTATGTATTACTCACATTTGTTATATTAATGTGTGCTAAGAGCATATTTAAAAAAAAAAACACTTTAAAATTGGCAAAGAAGATAGATTTACCAGTACCTCAATGGTAGTGATTCCAGTAATTTCTATAGCAAATGATGATATTTTAGTATATTACTTATTTCATCTAAAATAACTTTTGAATAATTAGAACACTGCAGTACAAAATTCAATACAATGCAGAAATTCTATTCTTATTAATGGAGCCAATACATCTTAGGAAGGAACAATACTTTAGTCAGTGTGTCAGACTTCCGCCTCTCTAAGCTTTTGAAAATGCTCCATCACAGATTGAAGAGTGGCTCTTTTAAATGAGCACAGTACATCTCACAAATGAAATACACATCCATTGGAAAAGGTTTGACAGAATATCTACACAGTCCCTCAGGGGTTAGAACACCATGCTGAAAATTGCTACAAAATCCCAAGCTGAATTCAACAGAGTAAGTCACTGCCAACAGTATAAAACTAATCAGTTCAAAAATAAGGAACAAGATATTGCACAGAATCTAATTTACAGCCACTTTCATTCTCATGCTGAAACAAAAGCACAAGGAGTCCTCATAGATTTGTATTAAGAATGACTGGATCTCCATATTTATTTAAAGATATACAGCTGGATTTCTAAAATTTTAAAGTAACTGCATAGTATTATGCATATATGATTAACGCATGACCATTATTCTGAAGTTATGAGGCACCTCATTGTCTTTTGAGAAGCCTATTCATATATTTAAAATTAAGGATGTTTCTAATAGCATATTAAAAGGAGTTTCTTGTTGGGAAACACGCAGCGAGGCAGGAAAGAGGATTCAAGCAAAGGATTAGCCTGGAATTATTATGCAGCCACAGGAAATCTTGGACTAACCGTAAGCTCCACAGAACCTTATCTATCTGTCCCCAAAATAAAGAAAGCAGTCTGGGAAGATTTCTGTATTACAGGCAGAATACAGTAAATAATTAGTTAGCTTGGACCCTATGTGTGTGTATCTGGTTGTTTTCACCTGACATTTCTAGCATGTTGTAGAAATATATAAAATGGCTTAATAAGGAGAACCCTTGTACATCTTATTTTTAATCTCAATAAATTGTATTACCTGCTTCTATCTTGAAAGGCTCCACCTACTATCAGCCATTCTGGCTTTACCAAATATTACAAAGGATGTGTCATTAGTGTCCCTGCTCAAGTCCTGCTCTGATGTCTCATAATGAAAAGGAGTTCCTGGGAGGGACAGGTAAAGTATCCTGGGACTCTATGAGAAGAGGATATATTGCTTGCAGAGACACCCATGACATGAAACTGTCCAGCAGTGGTTATATTGAGCAGCAGCAATAAAGCAGGACGGTGAATGATCATCTCAGTGACAATGGCAAAGGGATAGTATGATACTTTGAGGGAGATGGCAATGGTAAACTACTCCTGTATTGTTCCAAATTAATTGAATGGGCAGACAAGATAAAATGACTGAAGATATAGTGCAGAGTGTTAGAATCAGCAGGCTGAATAGTCCTCAACATGCTTTTGAGGAAGAGCTGAAGATCTTTCAGAGTATTAATGTTGTATATGATGTGACTAGATTAAAACTCTTTACAGGGGTTCTCAACCTTGGCAACTTTAAGACTTGTGGACTTTAACTCCCAGAATTCCTCAGCCAGCAAAGCTGGCTAAGGAATTCTGGGAGTTGAAGTCCACAAGTCTTAAAGTTGCCAAGGTTGAGAACCCCTGCTTTAGGATGTCTAGTTCCCATTGTCACCATGTAGGAAAAGGACATTCAAAGCTGTAAAGAGTGAACTACAGTGGGAACATGGGAAGTAGGGAGCATGAGTATAAAAAATGCTCAACATAGACAGAAGATCATACAATTTACTATTAAGGACACCAAAACCAAAGAAGAAACAGCATTGCTTTCAACATTGGGAAGGTTGTAACAAAGACATTATTTGGGTACAGTGCAGTTAATGAGCAAATAATATCCATTACATTTCACAGACAACCCTAATTATTATTATATTAGCCAAATTCATGCTCCAACCACTGATGCAGAAAAAGAAGAGTTTGACAAGTTAATGGTCAGATTCCATCTAAAGTCAACAGAACATGCACACAAGATGTGCTGTTGGTGATTAGAGACAGGAAGTTGGAAACACTAAAGAGGAAAATGTAGTTGGATTGTATGGCCTAGGAGAGGGGTAGGCAACCTTGGCTTTTTTATGACTCGTGGACTTCAACTCCCAGAATTCCTGAGCCAGGAATTCTGGGAGCTGAAGTCCACAAGTCATAAAAGAGCCAAAGTTGCCTACCCCTTGCCTAGGAAAAAGAAATGACATAGGGTAAGAATGTATACATTTCTGCCAGATTTCTCATTGCTATTACAGATCCTCACTTAGTGATCCTAATTGGGATAGGGAACTCTGTTTCGAAGTAAAGTGGTCATTAAGTGAGAAATCATATGACTATGATTGTGCTTTCCAGCTGGAAAGATACAATACTACTCAGTATCACATTTTAGGCTTTTGTTTGCCCTCAACCACTGTCTTATCCTTTGGAATGCCTGAATGCCTGCTTACTGTCTTGTACACATCAAAAGAAATGCAAGTGTGCTGGCAGCTCTGGAGCATGGGCACACTATGCAAACAGTTTATTCCCTTGAAATCTTTCCTCTCCAATCCTTTGATCTGTGGGAGAAGTACGAGAGGAAAAAAAGCAAGCAGGCAAAAGGAAATTGTAGGCAATTTCTTGTTTCTTGACTCTTCTACTGCCTATGCAATTGCATTGTTTTTGATATGAGAAGAGCAAACAGCTTACTCTCTTGCAATCCTTTGCTCTGCAATCTCTCTGCTCTACAAAAGAATCATATAGAGTAACACACGGACAGAAACACATACATATACATACACCAATACTGATGAGTGATGAAGAAATGTTAGGAAAATTGTGAGAAGACATCAAAGGAAAGGTGTAAGGAATTATTTGCTAAATTCCTTTTTAGGTTAGAGAAGTTTTTCTTAAAGTCTGGTCTCAGGATAACTGGGAGGTCCCCCCAAACCTTCTCAGGGCTCTGCAAAATCAAAACGATTTGTCAGATATTGAAAATATTTGCACAAATTTAAAACACTGTCATTCTTCTCTGGTGGCTCAGTGGTTAGAATGCAGTACTGCAGGCTACTTCTGCTGACTGCCAATTGCCAGCAATTTAGCAGTTCGAATCTCACCAGGCTCAAAGTTGACTCAGCTTCCATTCTTCTGAGGTCGGTAAAATGAGGATCCAGATTGTTGGGGGCAATAAGCTGACTCTGTAAACTGCTTAGAGAGGGGCTGTAAAGCACTGTGAAGCAGTATATAAGTCTAAATGTTATTGCTATTGCTATTATTCTTTACTTTTTAAAAACCTATAAAGTTTTCTTAAAGAATATTTTGTTAATATTGTTATAAAATATTTTTATTTATGTTAATAATGCTATTTTTATGTGATTCAATAAACATTCTATGAAAAAATCAATTTAAATTTCTAATACAATAAATATCAATAAAGTTTGGTCACCATGTCACAAAAAAGATGTTGAGAGTTTGGAAAAAATTCAGAGAAGAGTAACTAAGATGATCAAAGGCCTGGAGACTTAAACATATGAAGAACGCCTGCGGGACTTGGGTTTGGGTTGGCTAGTCTAAAGAAAAGAAGAAATAGGGGAGACATGATAGCAGTATTCCAGTATCTGAGGGTCTGCCACGAAGAAGAGAGGGTCACATTATTCTCCAAAGCACCAGAGGGAAGGATGAGAAATGATGGTTGGAAACTGATCAAAGAGAGAAGCAACCTGGAATTAAGGAGAAAGTTCCTAACAGTGAGGACAATTAACCAGTGGAAAGCTTGCCTCCAGAAATTGTGGGCGCTCCATCATTGGAGAAGAGGCTAGACAGTCACTTGTCTGAGATGGTATAGGTTCTCCTGCTTGAGCAGGGGGCTGGACTAGAAGACCTTCAAGGTCCCTTCCAGCTCTATTATATTCTAAATATAACCCATACAAACAAAAGCTCTTTTGGAGTCTTCCATTATTTTTTAAATTGGAAACGGTCC
>NW_015387969.1:0-10733 GCF_001527695.2 Protobothrops mucrosquamatus | reverse complement strand
ATACCTAACTATAGTACATTATACCATCATCATCACCACCACCAAAGCTGATACTAGTATATAAAATGTAACAGGAGTATGAATTTTCTTTAAACAATGTCTTTCCTTGGTCCAAGATTTTTCCTTATGCGAAGATATTCGTAGTTGGCTTTTTGATATTACTTTTTTTTCCAATGCCATTATTTATACATTTAAATATATTTATTTATTTATTTTTATTTAAAACATTTATATAGCTGCCCATGTTTCAGCCAACTCAAGACTTAAAAGATATATAAAATAATTTTCAAAACTATAAAGCACAACTGGTTGAAATATAAAAATAACAATATCCTGGTTCCAGTCCATGTAAACGTGCCATTATCAAATCTTCTCCCAATGCTTTGTGGGAAAATGCTAATAGTAGTATGTTAATAGTATTGTGACTGTGTTTGATCATTATGCACTGCCATTATCAAAGCTCACTGAAGTATCGGATTACGATACTTCAAAGAAAGTTTCTAGTTCACCTTTAGCCACCTTTTATGAAGACCCTTGGCACCTGTTAGTCTGGGATTCAGCAATGAGGATACTTTTAGATAAATTGTAAAAAATGTCTAACACTTCCTAGTAGTATGGAATAGTTCAGTATATAAGTCTGTTATCTATGTTTAAAAGATTTATAATCTAAAAATGAGAAGATGAGGTAATATTTTTTTTTTTGGCCTATATAACTCATTCTTTGCATCGGTCTTCACGCAAAAAGAAATTATAGCCGAACCCACCAAAAACATAACTGAAAAAGACAGACTAGAAATAAAAGCTAAAATAAACAAAAAAAGGTAAGAGAACATCTGTCTGATCTTGATGAACATAAATCACCGTGACCTGACGGACTAGACCCCAGAGTTCTGAAGGAGGTGGCAGATGTCATCTCAGAACTACTGTACCATATCTTTCAAAAATCTTGGAACACCGGGGAACTACCAGAGGATAGGAAAAGATGATGTTCAAAAAAGGGAAACAAAAAACTGACCCAGAAAACTACAGACCAATCAGGCTTATATCAATACCTGGGAAGATACTGGAAAAAATAATAAAAAAACAGATCTGCAAACATCTAGAAACAAACAAAGTTATAACTAGAAGCCAGCAGGTGTTTGTTAGAAACAGATCATGCCAAACCAATCTTATTTCATTCTTTTATCAGGTGACTAAATTGATGGAGCAGCAAAATGCTGTAGATGTGGTATATTTGGACTCCAGCAAGGCATTCAACAAGTTGACCACAACCTATTTCTTGGGAAGCTTAAAAAAAGTGGGATAGATAGTATCCCCATCAGATAGATTTTTAACTGGCTGACAAACCACACTCGAAGAGTAGTCCTTAATGGTGCTACATCTACATGAAGGGAAGTAAGCAGTGGGGTACCACAAGTTTCTGTCCTAGGCCCAGTACTCTTCAACAGTTTCATAAATGACCTAGATGAGGGAATTGAAGGGTAATTTATCAAATTTGCAGGAATAGCCAACACCCTAGATGATAGGCTCAAGATCCAGAGGGATCTTGACAGACTTGAACACTGGGTCCTATCTAACAAAATGAAATTCAACTTAGAGAAAAGTAAAGTCTTACACTTAGACAAGAAAAAGCAAAAGTGCACATATAGATTGGGTGAAACCAGACTTAATAGCAGCAACTGTGAGAGGGATCTTGGAGTCTTAGTGGACAATCAATTAAATATGAGCCAACAGTGTGCGGCAGCAGCCAAAAAAGCCAATGCAATCCTAAATTGCATTAACAAGGGATTCAATCATGACCACATGAGGTATTCTATAAAGCTTTAGTAAGACCACACCTAGAATACTGCAACCAATTTTGGTCTCCATACTATAAAAAAAGATGTTGAGACTCTAGAAAAAGAGCAGAGAAGAGCAACAAAGATGATTAGGGGACTGGAGGCTAAAACATATGAAGAACAGTTACAGGAACTGGGTGTGGCTAGTCTAGTGAAGTGAGGAACCAGGGGAGACATGATAGCAGTGTTCCAATATCTGAGGGGCTGTCAGAGAGAGGAGGGGGTCCACCTATTTTCCAAAGCACCTGAAGGCCAGACAAGGAATAACAAATGGAAACTGGTCAAGGAGGGAATCGATCTGGAAATAAGGAGAAATTTCCTGATAGTGAGGAACAATCAACCAATGGAACACACTGCCTTCAGATGTTGTTGGTGCTTCATCACTGAAGGCTTTCAAGAAGAGACTGGACTGCCATCTGTCAGAAATGGAGTAGAGACTCCTGCTTGGGCAGGGGGTTGGACTAGATGACCTGCAAGGTCTCTTCCAACTCTGTTATTCTATTCTATTCTATTCTATTCTATTCTATTCTATTCTATTCTATTCTATTCTATTCACAACCTTAGGAACTGAATTAGTTTCATATCACTATTTAATGGATATCATATGACTTTTTTGTGTTTTTTTTAGTAGGTTTTCTTTTATTTTTGTTGCTTACAGCCAGCAATGGGACTAGAATTTCCACTGTAATTCAGTATGGTCATAAAGCAGATCATCACATGACCACAGTAAATCACTGTGGTTGTTAAGTGAATCAAAGGATCATTAAGTGAATCCAGCTTCCTCAATTGACTTTTCTTGTAAGAAGCTGGCTAGGAACGTATATATTGAAATCACTTGACTACAAGATACTGCAACCTTCGTAAATGCAAGCTGTTTGCAATGCTGTTGAATTGGTGGTGTGACATTCATAGCACAGTAGTAAATTCAAATTGAAGTATTTGTTGCTTATGAATCACAATGAGGACTGGTAACACTCTAAATCAGGGGTGTCAAACTGCTGGCCCACGAGTTGGACATGTCACAAGGAAACCGCGCTCACCTCATTGCCGCAATGGGGAAAAAGTTCCAATACGTCACGCAACGTCATGTGATGTCACGAGTTTGACATGTCTGCTCTAAGTGCTATGGCACTAAGCAAAGACATCATCTGAGCCCAATTTACAATTTTACTTTGTAAATTTTACTCTGTCTTCATTATTAACTCTGATAGTTGCAAGCCAGTTGTGAAGCCCCCAAATTGCGATTGTGTGACCATGACACATTGTGACAGTCATAAATGTATTCCAGTAGGAAAGCAATCATGTGATCATGGGCTCTGGACCAGTTGTAAACATGAAGTTGGGCTGCAAAACTATTGTTTTTACACCATTGTAATTTCAAACAGTTGTTAAATGAGGCAGGTGGTAAACCAGCACTACTTGTATTAACTTACAAATGGAACCTGAATGAACATACTGATATTTTAGATTTATGTCTTAATACTTACTATACATGTAAACCCTGAGATTTCCTCCCTCCCTTCCATTCCTATAAAACACATTAATCAATGTGATGCTTTGCCTTTTGAGATCTTAATGCTATGGTCTTAATGAAACAACCTATCCTCTTGAATTTATAAGTCTTGTGAAAATTACATTCAAACTGAGTTAGCCAGGTATTTTTATAGCTGTCTCTACAACGTAATGGGCAGTTTTGGATCTTTCTGTTCATTGCCTTTTAAAGACTATAAAATAATCATATGCCATGCATTTTCAAAGTTACAGAGTTTTCTTCCTGCTCCTCATATAAAAAACTCAATTCTTTGGACATCAAGGGCTTCAGGCTGAAATGGATGAGATGTAATACAATTGTAAAAGAGATGCATTGGTGTTATAGCAAGCTGTTTTATTTGTTACAGTGTCTGCACCATTAGCCCTTTAGAATAACTGGCAAATATACAAATATTGCTGTCTATTTGGCAGATTTTGCATATGTTTGAAACGAACAGCATCTCAACAGAGGAGAACCATTGTGAAGGTAAAGTCATATATTAATAAAATAAACTTAATAAGCTAGTAAAGATAATTAAAGCTAATTAATAAAGTTATGATAAAATCAGTTGTTATCATTTTATGTATCCTAATGTTAGGATTTGAAACATGGAAGTTTAGCCTAATTTGTATAGCGAATTTGGAGTTGGACAGAACAGTCTAAATCCAGTTCTTATGACTTTGCATGTATTCATAAGTTATGCATGAAGGAGCCATGTGTGTGCATTGATATGAGTACAATATGCCAGAAAGGAAAACATGTCTTCTTTTATATCATATTCTGAATTCCCTTGTAGTACCCACAACAACAGAAGGGCTTCTAGCTACTTAAAGCGACAAGACAAAGATGTTTTAAAATATGACTGCCAGATCATCATGAAGGTTATAATCTAGTCATCATTCAAAGAGATGTGCAATCCATAAGAAAAGTACAAATTTTTACACTGATGTGGGCAGTTGGATATCAATCTTTATTTCATATCAAAATTAGGTTCACATGGGGCTTTTTAAAGAGACTTTCTACAGAGATCAGGAAACAGGTACCATAAGAACTACTGAAATTCTACTTTATGTTAAAGTGTATAGCAACAGAATGTTGAAAGCCTGACAGAGATCTCTTCCCTCTTTATAACAAAGAAAATTGAAGCAGGGCAATTTTTAGTTTCTTTCCCTCCTACCTTCCAGGGCTAAGCATTTACCTATTGAATTCTTTCTTCAAGGTCATCTCGTATTCTACATTAAGCATACCTCATCTAGTTTGAATGTGGCAAAACACATCTTATATAAATGCATTTCCTAATTTTGCAGACTTTGAGAAAGTTCATAAGCAGCATCAAGCCATATCCATGAAAAATATTTAAGATGGCTGTTTCATCCATAATCCATTTCAATAAGGAAAACATTATCATGGATGAAGGAAAGCCTTGAATATTGTCATGCTTTTATAACCCAAGTGGGTAACATCATCAGCACTGATAATGTTACCTAATTGGGTAATAAAATGTCTTCAAGAAACCAACCAAGCTCACAGAGCACCAAAGACCCCACTGTTCTTTACATTTGCAACAATATCCCTGTATTTGTTGTTAAAGTTATTTTTATGCTATCGTTATTATATGATATTTTACAAAATATTCCAAAAGGTACTCAGACTTACTGTATACAAGGAACAAATACAAATGCCTGGTTTGAAGGAATTAACATAATTCTGTTAATGTCAACACATTTGTCATATTTATGTAGTGTATATTGAAGGTGATGACCCTTTGAGAGCTGAATGCAATGAAATTTCATTTTAATGTATGCCGATTAGTGTACATTCAAAGTGACAATAAAGTTATTATTCTATTCTATTCTATTCTATTCTATTCTATTCTATTCTATTCTATTCTATTCTATTCTCATAATGAAGGATATCATTATGGAGAACACTCTTGGACCATTATCTTCAGCTTCCTGGTCTGCTAACAAGACAATTTCAAAGTATGATCTTTTTTGTCTTCTGTTAGGAATCTATATGACATTATTCATTACTGAAATGTAGTTTATCCTCATGTCGAGAATGAATCATCTGAAGTATTGCATTTGAATTTTAGTTGCAATTAATTAAAAAAGTAAAAAATTATATGATACATTTATTAATGCTGAGAATTTATTATGGACTTCATCTTTTTTCCCCTTCAGTTATTTCTACTATTCAGCTACTTGCTGGTCATTGTAAGATTATACTTAATACAATTTATTAATAAAAATCTCTCTGAAACACCAATTATTCTTTATGAATAAAGAATGATTGTACAGAAAAATTAATTAAACTTAGTTCCACACTCATTAGACAGAAACGACATTAATGCTGATTTTTCATGACTCTTGAAAAACTTCAGTTAGAGCAGATTTTCTGCTTAGGAAAAGACTACTGTATCAAAGCAGTGGAAAGAACTAGTATTCATTTTCATTATTATTTAAACTATAGTATTTTGAAGTTTATGAGATTTGAATGAGAAGTAATGCATCCAGTACTGTAAGTCACCAACAAATGACAGTATTGATGTACTCTAAGCTCTGAAGTGTTCTTTATCATCTGCTTCAATTGGTGGGAAGTTGCTGTGAGAAAAGTTGTATTGCTATTGTTTGTTTGTGTGTGTGTGTGTGTGTGTGTGTGTATGAAATGAATACCTGCAGTGTCTTTTCATAAGTGAACTTTAAGTACTGTGCCAAGTTTGAATATTATACTGCTGAAGGAATCTCTCCAAATTGAAATTCAGCATGATGATGACTGTGATGACATGAGTCCTCTGTATTTCTGGGCCCCAAAAAGGCAAAGATGATGAATTGCTAGTGGATGTTATCTATTTATTTAAAACTTTTATATAGCCCCCATCTTATATCAAACGCTGAGCAATTCCTATTGAAATGTATATGAAGATTGACAGCAACCAACACAGTTCACACAAGAAAGGTTGATGAAATTATTAATGACAATGAGTGAATCGTTCAAAAGGAAATTACTGTCAAGCTTTGCATTTCACAATAATGTATGGAACACATAATTGATGCTCTTCAGTATGTGAAGGTTCGTGCAAGATGGGTTCCTAACAAACTGACTGCAGAAGTGAAAGCCTCAATTTGCAACAATTGTTATCACACCATATAAATGAAGGGGAGTAATTTCTTCAACATGTGGTACACGTGACAGCTGATTAAATAACATGATCTAGAAATGTAGTGTCACTTCATGGGACATCAATACAAAGTTTGATCTGTGGAAAGAAAAATCAATGCTCAGCCTTTGGCATAAAAACTCAGGGATATAGGTTTTTGCAATATAGATTGTGTTATTCACATGATTTCTTTGAACTTAGGATAAATATCAAGTCGGAGTGCTACACTGCAACACCACAAACTATGAAGCAACAAATAAGAAGAGTTCATAAGGCAAGAAGGACATTTTACAAAACATAGAAAGGGTAGGCATCATTCCTCATGAGCCATCTAAGAGGATACTGAGATGCTGGATCTCCTATCTTACCCCCTACCCATCATACAGTCCAGACTTGATACATGTGACTTTTACTTTTCCCCCAAATTGAAATAATATGTTGTAGTGATCAGTTTATCTCAAATGAACAGATGGAAAGAATCTGGTTGAAAAGACAAAAGTGTTGAGTTCCTTTGTAATGGTTTAAAAATATATTGTTGTCAGAAATGTATATCAAATGATGATATTTATATTTTGAGGTAAACAAAAATGGTAACAAAACAGTTCAGGAATTATTTCCCTAGTTAATTTATTAAAATATGCCTATTTAAATTAAAGTTATGAAAATAAGCATGCAAATCTTTTAGAAATGAAACCAACCACATCAGACAACAGGACTTACTGTTTGATCATTCCACCTATCTCCTCATTTTTTTTCTCAATGCTAGTGAGTTGTTTTTCTGTTATCACCTTTTACTGCAAAATGGCATAATTTCTTTCTGTCTAAAAGAATGTTGATGGATTACAGAGCCAGCAACAGTCATACCTGTCATCCTTACTTCTCCAAGGGCCTCTAGGGAAAGAAAGATAAGGAAGGATAGAGAAAGTATAAAATTGTATGGAATGAAGCTAATGAGGAACTAGTCGTATCTAGGCTAGTGGAAACCTTTATGTGACTGTATATCAGATGTCTGCCAAAGCCATCAAGAGAATGGGCAGATAGCTACTACTCAGGAAAATGGAAACAAAAGACTTAGAATTTATATCTTGGAGCATAAACACTAGGCTGGGAAAATGCAATGGGTGAGTATTCTGGATATATACGGCTTCATTATTGTATAAGATAAAGAGGTAAAATTTTCTGCCAAATATAGTTACAGAATTCAATATTTGGAGAGGTTTAATATTTGGAAAACCAATATTTACAATTAATTATGATGTGAAGCTTGACAGCTAGATTTGCTAAGTCTTATACCAATCACTATAAGAAAAGAGCCTTCAACTAGAGGTGAAGGATTAAATTATGGCTACAGACCTTTTCACAGTCCTGCTATCAGCCAAATTGCCAAAGCCTTCCTTCAGAAATATAATAGAACAGAACAGAACAGAACAGAATAGAATAGAAGCTGGAAGGGACCTTGGAGGTCTTCTAGTCCAACCTCTGCTCAAGCAGGAGAACCTATACCATTTCAGACAAATAACTGTCTAGTCTCTTCTTAAAAACCTCCAGTGATGGAGTGCCCACGATTTCTGAAGGCAAGCTGTTCCACTGGTTAATTGTCTCAGTTAGGAACTTTCTCCTTAATTCCAGGTTGCTTCTCTCTTTGGTCAGTTTCCAATCATTGTTTCTTGTCCTGTCCTCTGGTGCTTTAGTGAATAACATGACCCCCTCTTCTTTGTGGCAGCCCCTGAAATACTGGAATACTTCTATCATGTCTCCCCTGTTTCTTCTTTTCATTAGACTAGCCAAATCCAAACCCAAGAATAAAGTGACAATGCAAATGGACCAGTTAATCCAGACAGTTAACCAGCTATTCTAACAAGTGAGATAGACTCTACTACCACTGCTTCCCCTGGTAGCAGTTCCAGTGCAAGATCATATAGTTATTGCTGGAAAAGCTGTGGCAACCACAGACCCATGACATTAAATATCCTGCTATTCACCTGGCAAATATGGTAAAAACACAAGCAAATCTACTGCTTTCCTTGCTCACTGTGAACTGTACTCCTCCATCAGATCTGATATTTCCTCAACAAACTGAAGTAAGATTTATAATTAGCCTGTAGACTCTGGGAATTGGACAGTGGAGAAGCTCCCCTTTAAATTCAGAAGAAACTTGGCTTGGATAACTACATTAATTTTGTGGCAACTACACTAATTTTGTGAAAGATAAATTTGGGGATACAGCAAAGAACCTGACCATTCTAAAAGCTGACATCTCCACTGTTTAGAACAATCACACATTCCCTCTTTATCAGAAAAAATGTCTAGTTAACTCTCTACTGCAGGGGTCTTCAAACTTGGCCCTTTTATGACTTGTGGACTCCCAGAATTCCTCAGCCAGGCACACTGGGAGTTGAAGTTCACATCATAAAAGGGCAAAGTTTAAAGACCCCTGCTCTACTGTATCAATAGGTGGTTAGCTGCAGAAAAGCCTGACTTTGCAAATGTCAAGTTAAATGCTAGTGTCCATATACAAGTACCTATATTACATATGGACTGCAATATTTATTCCTTTAAGAAAAAACTACACACACACACACACACACACACACACACACACACACAGACAATATATATATGTATGCAGGGCTTTTTTTCTCATAGAACACCCAGAACGGAGTTCCGGCACCTTGTAGGGTAGGCAAGGCGGGTTGTATGACATGTGTGAGTTCTGGCACCTTTTTTTAATAGAAAAAAAGCACTGTATGTATGTACTGTATGTATGTATATTCTTCTTTAAAGGAATAAATATTGCAGTTCTACCAAAGCACCCTGAGCATATTTAAAATGACCTACTTTCTTCTCTTTTTGTGATTTTCATTGATTTTTTTTCATTACAATAGTAAAAGCCAATACAAACTAGAGAAAGAAAGAGTAATATAAAGAATAATCAGTGCAAAGAAAGATAGGAGTAATTTTATCAGTTAGGTGGGGGAATGAGAAGAGAGGCCTAAAAGTGGGAACAGTGTTGTGTAAGCCTCAACTAACAACAATCACCACCTCAACTACAATAATAATTAACCTGAAAGGAAGGCACAATGCCTTCAGTTATCCAGGACCAGAAGGAAGAATGTTGGTATCATAGAACGGCCTGTTATCTTGCCATCATACTAACCAGGTTAACAAACATATTTTTACTACATTTTGTAAGTTTTCATCCATGTCATCATCCTCCCCTTCTAAATGCTTTTTAAGACTTTAGTAAGCCCTCACCTTCTGTTTATCTATCTTCTATTTATCTATCTATCTATCCTTGCCAGGGTTTTTTTGCAACTACTCTTAATCTCAAGCAAAATTCTTTCTCTTTTAAATCCAGTAATGTCCCATTGTCTAAATCTTTTTTCATCACTTGGTTTAATGTTTTCTGTCTCACTTTAAGCTTTTTTATTCATCTTTGCAAACCTTTCTTCCATTCTCTCTTCAGAATGTAATCCATATCTCTTAACAGATAAATTATCCATTTTATTTTGTGTTTGTTTAACCTTCCCACTCATCTGCAATACAGATTCTTCAAATTCTATATTCCTTTTTCCCCCATATGTTCATTTTCCCCCTCTCTTTCCACCCTTCAAACAAAGCTAGATTTGATCATATTTTTCCCCAAGTCCTTGAATATCCTTGCAATATCTCTGGTAAAATTCTTTTTTCTGTCATTTGTTCTGTCAAAGATCCTGTCTTTCCTTCTGCAAATTTCACTACAATCCTAGTAATAGCCATTTCTTTTACTTGATTTATAATCCAAAAGGGAGAAGTAAAAATGAAAGAAAAGCTTCCCCCTATTTTCCCCCTTTCTCTGTACCCTTAATTCTTTGATACCATTCAACACTCTATATTTCTATGGTCCGAGGATCATTTGCAACTTTCCTTTATCCTTCCATTTGATAAAACCAACCAATCATTTTCTTTGGCAAATCTAAACAATCCTGTGTCACACGAATGTCCGTATTATGTACTAGCTGTACCCGGCCACGCGTTGCTGTGGCTCAGTCTGGTTAAATGGAAAAGAAAGAAAAGAGAAAGTGCACGTTTCTAATATGTTTAATTTCACATTGCTTGTGGGTATACAATATTTTTTGTTGTTCCATTGTCTAGCGTGTGTTGCTTTTACATCCAACAGATGGTGCTGTTTTTCAAAAAAAGCATGTTTCTACCTGTCACAGGT
>NW_015387968.1:206519-226145 GCF_001527695.2 Protobothrops mucrosquamatus | reverse complement strand
ATCCGGATCATCTTACTGTACATCATTCTCAAGAACGGTAAGGAAAGACTCTTATTTAGGCTCAAAGCCATTGGGGAGACCTGAGGATATGTGGTGTGCATTTTCCCAATCCTTTGCTTCCATGGGTCCCTGGGAGGGAAATTGGTTGTTGTTGCTAGTTGCGAAGTCGTGTCTGACCCATCGCGACGTTGTGTTGACGCTGTTCTCTTCTTCACTTGAAAACGGGCCACTCAACGGTTGTTTGTTGGCATGCATGTGTGCCGACTCCCTCTCCTAGAACATGTATGCTTGGTCTCTCCCTCCCCCAGGGATCACCGAGGAGAACCTGAACAAGCTGATCCAGCATGCTCAGATCCCTCCTGAAGACAGTGAGATCATCACGAATATGGCACACCTTGGAGTGCCCATCATAACAGACGTAAGTCCTGCTAGATTCTTTCAAAAGCTCTGGAGAAATGACCAGGTCAATCCACGCTCTGCTTGGACAGCTTGGTCCCAGCTGTGGAAGTAAGAAGCAGAAGCAGAACTAATACCACTTTACAAGGCCTTGGTGAGGCCACACTTGGAATACTGCATCCAGTTTTGGTCACCACGATGTAAAGAAGATGCTGAGACTCTAGAAAGAGTACAGAGAAGAGCAACAAAGATGATCAGGGGACTGGAGGCTAAAACATATAAGGAACGGTTGCTGGAATTGGGTATGTCTAGTTTAACGAAGAGAAGGACGAGGGGGGACATGATAGCAGTCTTCCAGTATCTCAGGGGCTGCCCCAAAGAAGAGGGAGTCAAGCTATTTTCCAAGGCGCCTGAAGGCAGGACGAAAAGCAATGGATGGAAACTAATCAAGGAGAGAAGCAACCTAGAACTAAGGAGAAACTTCCTGACAGTGAGAACAATTAACCAGTGGAACAACCTGCCTCCAGAAGCGGTGAATGCTCCAACACTGGAAGTTTTTAAGAAGAGACTGGACAGCCATTTGTCCGAAATGGTGTAGGGTTCCTGCCTGAGCAGGGGGTTGGACTAGATGACCTCCAAGGTCCCTTCCAACTTTATTATTATTATGATGTGGTAGAACAAAGTCTACCCGCAGGCTCCATTGTATTGCTTGGCACCTTCTTCTAAGGTCCCCAAGGCTTTCTCTTGTGTTTGACCATAGTTTCAGATATCTGTTGCTAGGACTCTTATTCCAGACTTGGGAATAGTTGAAGGAGAACTCAACTGTCAATTCAAGGGTTTTTTGGTCTATGGAACCAAGAAAGGTTCCACCTACTCCTTGGGAAACAACGTATCTCTTAATGTCTATGGAGATTCTCAGTCATCCAGGTCATAGTTATCCCAAAGATGCTTTTTCATGAGGCAACTGGACTGTTTTGTTTTTCTTTGAAGACATTTCGCTTCTCATCCAAGAAGCTTCTTCAGCTCTGACTGTTCAGCTCTTCCCTTCCCCACCATCCAGTCAGAGCTTGAAGAAGCTTCTTGGACGAGAAGCGAAACGACTTCAAAGAAAAACAAGAAAGTCCAGTTGCCTCGTGAAAAAGCATCTTTGGGGTAAGTATCTCTCAAGCTTGTAATTAAACAATATTTTTTTTGCAATGGTAGCAGTTAGACTTTCAGGGTAGTTGATATATTGAGAGCCTGGTATGTATGTATGGCAGTTACCTTTGTAACTTACACTTCCATAAAAAAAACAACAGAATTATCTGTTTAGCAAATGGCTAAGTCCTTGGTGCTCTCCGAGCCTGGTTGTTTTCCTGCAGACGTTTCATGACCCAACTAGGGAACATCATCAATGCGAGAAGGGAATGGAGTTTGCTTTCTTTCCTTTCTGATACTGATGATGTTACCTAATTGGGTCATGAAATGTCTGCCAGCTAAGAGACCACCAAGGACCCCACAGTCCTCCTCCTCATCCCCACCTTCCTTCTTCACCTCCACTCCTCGTGCCCCACTGCCTTCTAGCCCTGATGATGTTCCCTAGTTGGGTCATGAAACGTCTGCAAGAAAACCACCAAGCTCGGGAAGCACCAGGGATCCCACAGTTCAACTTTATTCTCTTCTAAATGGCTAAGCGTTACAGATGAGAGAGAGGACCACAGGGTAGATGGAGAGAAGCTCTTGTAAAGAATAATAACTAGAGGTTGGTATCTTCTAGTTTTTGAGGTTCAGCTCCCAGCATCTCCAATCTTACACAGGTCCCCAAAGCTAGAAGGCTCCAGTTTACTCTTCCATGTGTATAAGCCTGGTGAACATCCTCTGAATCCATTTTCTCTCTCTTGCGTCCAGTCGACCTTACGTCGTAGAAGCAAGCCAGAACGGAAGGAACGTATCAGTGAACAGACCTACCAGCTCTCTCGATGGACTCCGGTGGTCAAAGACATCATGGAGGTTCGTAATGAAGGATAGCTCTTGAATGCATGGACCTCTTTGCTTTATGTCTAATACACACTATTGATCACTTGCAGGAGCTCCAGATGTGCTAATTCTTTCTTTCTTTCTTTCTTTCTTTCTTTCCTTCCTTCCTTCCTTCCTTCCTTCCTTCCTTCCTTCCTTCCTTCTTTCTTTCTTTCTTTCCTTCTTTCCTTTCCTTCTTCCTTCCTTCCTTCCTTCCTTCCTTCCTTCATTTATTTATTCATTTATTCATTTATTTCTAGGATGCTGTGGAGGACAAACTGGACACCAAACATTACCCATGCATCTCCACCCGGTCAGCTGCTTCCTTCAGCACTACAGCAGTCAGGTAAGAAGGGAGTGCCCTGTCCGGTATCGGGTCTAGGCAAGCATAATTAGGTTTAAATGAAGCCTAGATTAAACTTAATTAGGTCTAAGTTAAACTAAGTCTGAATTGGAGGCCTGCAAGCACAGAATGTTTGTGGACATTTTTGTTTGTTTATTTCTTTGTTTGTAAGATAGATAGATAGATAGATAGATAGATAGATAGATAGATAGATAGATAGATAGATAGATAGATAGATAGATAGATAGATGATAGATAGATAGATAGATAGATAGATAGACAGACAGACAGACAGACAGACAGACAGACAGACAGACAGACAGACAGACAGACAGACAGACAGACAGACAGACAGACAGACAGACAGACAGACAGACAGACAGACAGACAGATAGATTGATTTAGATTAGATAGAGATAGAGATACAGACAGACAGCATAGCAGTAGCAGTAGCAATAGCACTTAGACTTATATACCGCTTCACAATGCTTTACAGTCCTCTCTTAAGCAGTTTACAGAGTCAGCATCTTGCCCCTTAATAATCTGATTTCTCATTTTACCAACCTTGGAAGGCTGAGTCAACCTTGAGCCGGTCAGGATTGAACTCCTGGCGGTGGGCAGAGTTTGCCTGCAATGCTGCATTCTAACTACTGCGCCACCAAGTCTCTTCCAAATCGTGATCTAATTTTTTTTCTTTTCTTTTCCTTTTCATCCTGGTCTTCAGTGCCCGCTACGGACACTGGCACAAGAACAAGGCTCCCGGGGAATACCGAAGCGGTCCTCGCCTCATCGTTTTCATCCTGGGCGGGGTTGCTCTGAGCGAGATGCGCTGCGCCTACGAAGTGACGCAAGCCAGCGGGAAGTGGGAGGTGTTGATAGGTAAGTCCTTGTCTTGCTTGGCGCCTTCAACTCATGCTTGCTTGCTCCGCTCTGCTCTGTCTTCCATCATCTCCATCTGTCTCCTCACTTCCTCCTCAACTGTTTGAGGCCCCTTGCCTCCAAACCCGGTGCTCCCCAAAGCTCCCCATAGGGAACACGCTTGCATCCACTGCCCTGTCCTATTCTCCCCTCCTACAACTCTTGAGGATATTTGAGGGGCTGCCACAAAGATGAGGGGGGCAAAGCACCAGAAGTCAAGACAAGAACCAGTCCAATCAAACTAACCCAGTAGAGAAGCAATCTAGAACCAAGGAGAAATGTCCTGATGGTGAGAACAATCAAGCCGTGGAACGGCTTGTGGTGCCCCATCACTGGAGGCATTCAAGAAGAGACTGGACAGACCACTTGTCTGACATGGCGTAGGGTCTCCTGCTTGAGCAGGGGGTTGGACTATAGGGCCTCCAAGGTCCCTCCCAGCTCTGTTATGCTGTGTTAATGCAGCTCTCTAGTGCTCATGAGTCAGCAGGAAAATTTAAACTGGGTTCACAGACCGTGGTACACTAGTTGGGTTGAAGTCCCAACGATTATATTTGCAAAGCTGGCTGAGGAATTCTGGGATTTGAAGTCCACAAGTCTTAAAGTGCCCATGGTTGAGGACCCCTGACATAGGTGACATGAAGAACAAGGAATCGTATCCAAGCCACACCTCACTTCTTTGAAGTGCTATCTTCCTGTTCCACCATTTTTTACCCCCTTCTTGAATTTTTTTCCCCCTCTTGGGACCTCGGCTTTCCCCAAACTCACTTTCTTGACTTACCTTCTCCACGCGGTCTCCTTCCTTGTGTCATCTCACCTTTGTGTGTGTTCAAAAGTGTGCACGGTGTGTGTTCCTGCTTTGTTTACTGTTGCTTCTAACGTTGGACGTTGCTCTTTCTGCGGTGGGTTTATTTCAGCGGTGGGATTCAAATCTGCGAACAACCGGTTCTCTGCGTGGATGCCGCTTCCAGAAGTCCATTCTGGGCCTGGGCAACAAAAAATTAGCTACCGGTTCTACTGAACCGGTGCGAACTGGCTGAATCCCACCACTGGTTTATTGGGTGTTTATTCATTCTGCAGTGCATTTACTGTATATGGCGGGGGTTGGGGTGTCTTACCCTGTTTATAAGGGACTTTTGACTTCTTTTCCAGTTGCAAAAATTGCCCCAGTAACTGCCTTTATTTAGCATAAAGTTTTAGTTTAGTTTTGAGTTATACCTTTTTTTTTTTAATTTCAAATTTAAAGTGAAAGGTTCCTACAGTTGTGCCACTTGGATAGCCCAATCTGTATTTTTATTTTTATTTTTTTATTATTATTATTATTATTATTATTATTATTATTATTATTATTATTATTATTATTATTATTATTATTATTATTATTATTATTAAAAGAAGAAGAAGAAGCATTGGGGTGGGAGATTAAGCAATTCAGCAACTTAAACTTTCCATCATCTATATACGTGTGTATATATATATATGTACACCGAAGCGGTGAACGTATTGCTATTTCAATGTTTCCTCTAGAGTTAATTCTGGCAGATGCAGTTGTGGGGTGCTCTATTGCAGCACCCCGATGAGATTTTTTTCTCTCTCACAAAGCTGCCTTCTTTGCTCTCTCTCTCTCTCTCTCTCTCTGGGTGTGACTGTATGATTGTCTCTCTCTTGCCATTTCTGCTTCACGTACCATCACTGGCTTCCATCACAGTGATTTTTGGTGATATGAACTATATTGTAAGTTTTTTTTTTTAAAGGCATAAACAAAAATTTTTGGCATGTTGCTCTTTCTTTCTTTCTTTCTCTCTCTCTTTCTTTCTTTCTTTCTTTTTTTCTTTCTTTCTTTCTTTCTTTCTTTCCTTCCTTCCTTCCTTCCTTCCTTCNTCTTTCTTTCTTTCTTTCTTTCTTTCTTTCTTTCTTTCTTTCTTTCTTTCTTTCTTTCTTTCTTTCTTTCTTTCTTTCTTTCTTTCCTTTCTCTCTCTCTTTCTTTCTTCCTTCCTTCCCTTCCTCCCTCCCTCCCTCTCTCTCTCTCTCTCTCTCTGTCACCAAGAGTCAGCCCACGCTCTATTTTCTCGCAGGTTCTACTCACATTCTTACTCCCACCAAATTTCTTATGGATCTGAGACACCCCGACTTCCGAGATTCCACTAGGGTCTCTTTTGAGGAACAGGCTCCAACTATGGAATGAGAGCCAGAGAGAACTAAAAAAGTAAAAGCAATTTATCTTGAGAAGAAACTCTTTCTTTGTTTCGGAAGGGCTTCTTTTGATCATCCTATCATCCCTTTCTCTCTTTCTTGCTTTTCTATTGATTTCTCCCCCCTCCCTTTTTATTATTATTATTTATTTTTTTTCTTGGTATGAGAAAATGTTTGCTTCAAAACGAGAATTTTGGAAATATATATATATATATTTGCTTCCATGACAAATATGGACCACGAGTTTCTTGTAACCAGAAGTTGCCAGCTTGACTTAGAAAGCCAAGTTTCCAAGCATCACTCTGGGTGCTTGTCCCATTGCCAGTTCTTATCTATTCTTCCACGCCTTCCTTTTCTCTCTGCTATAATTCAGACAGAACTGGGTATTAAAGAGAAGTGGATCGCTCCAGTCTCTAGGTGGGGGTAAAACTACCTCTCCTGTTTATAACCACCACCACCCTCTACAAAGGGCCATCGCATCTGCTGCCTTGCTTGGTAGAGGATGCTTCAGCTCTTGAACTTCATGACAAACTCTGCATGTCCTGCTTCATGTCTCCACTGCATTTTGATCACTGTGTGATTGGGTTTTTTTGTGTTTTGTTTTGTGTTTTTTTACAAAAATATTTATTGCTTTGCTTTGCTGATGGGTGGTTTTCATTTCAGTTCCTTCCGAGCTATTTTTTTTCCTCCCGCACTTAGATGTAGTTCCATAGGCTTATATTTTGCAAACATTTCTCTTAATATATATGAGTGTATATATTGACACGGGCGCGGGATAGGGAAGGGGGTCAAGGGGGGGGAGCTTCGTCCCTTCCTCCTTGAAAACCCAGCAAAGCTGATATGCTGACAGGGGGGGCGCGGAGGGGGCATCCCAAAGGTGCTTTTTCCAAAGGCAACTGGACTTTTATTTTTATTTTTCCTTTGGAGGCATTTCGCCTCTCCTCCAAGAAGCTTCTTCCGTTCTGATCGGACTGTCTGAAGACTCAACTCTCTTCAGTCAGAACGGAAGAAACTTCAAAGATGAGAATCAAAATGTCTTTAAAAAAACAACAACGAAGTCCAGTTTTCTTTTGAAAAAAAAACACCACCACCATGACCTGGATGACTGAGAATCTCCCTAGAGAACGAAGGGTGGGCAATTTTGAGATTTCCCTCCCCACCTCTATAAAATCTTTTCTTTACAATCCTTCCCCTTTCTCGGCCTTCGGAGGTGACATTTTGTGGGGTGGGTCGCCCTTTTAAGCTTTTCAGCCTTTTGGGGGGGGGAGTGGGTGGGCTGGTGGGGGGGGCGATCACAAAATGACTGCCATGGTCACTGTGCCGTCAGTCATCCAGAGGCTGATTATTATTATTTAATTATTATTATTCTTATTTAAATTTATATACCGCCCTATCTCCCTTACGGGACTCAGGGCGGTGAACAGGCAATAATAAAAATCACAATAAATATTACATAAAAGCCTGCTCTAAAATATAAAACCTTCCTACTAGTCCCCACAATGCAGCTAGCCTGGCAGGGGATGCTGGGAGTGGTAGTCCAGGGAGATTGGCAAAGCCCCAGATAGCCCACCCCTGATTTAGATGTTGGCTGCTGTTCTGATTTTCCTTTTGGAAATCTAATTGTCTTCTTTTTTTTTTTTCCCTTCCTCTAGGTTCCACACATGTCCTGACCCCACAGAAATTGCTGGACACGTTGAAGAAACTGACCAAAACGGACGAAGAAGGCAGCAGTTAAACACGCATCGTCCTCGTTCTTTCCTCCACTTTCTCGTTCGTCTGCTCCCCGAACCTCCACCGAATCGTTGCAAAATCTGGCATCATGGATGACTTCCTTTTTCTCCACTCTGCCTCGTCTTGAGTTTTAACGCAAGACCTTCTTGACATTTCCCGTTATTCCTTCCTCATATGAAGCCAAGCTAAATAGGAAACAATATATATATATATATATATGTGTGCATATATATATGCATCGTGTTTAAAGGACGGGTGGGGGAAGAAAAGAGTAATATATTCTATAATATAGATATTATCTCTGTATGTATCCAAGAGAATAAAATGTCAGATTCAAATGCCCATATTGGAAGATCCCATCGCGTCATCATTGCAGATATACAATGGTGATTATATTTTCAATACTGTGTTGTTGTTTTCCCTCCTCCCTCCCTTATTTCATTGTCCCCTGCTTGGATGGGAGAATGCTTGTGGCTTGTTGATGGCTCTGTGATCCTGTACTTAACCCCGGATGCAAACTGTGAATATTGTCTCCTAGGCGTCGCAATTTGCTTGCATTTTGGAAATCCTGTAGTAACTTCTTTCCCTCCTTTCTCCCCATCCCCCACCCCACCTTCCCACTTTGCTGTTGTTGGGATTGTTGTCTTGATTATGTATTTCTTCTCCTTTTTGTTGGGTTTTTAGTTCCTCAATATGCAGCCAGGCTGGCTTTTGAGAGATATGTGTTTTATCTATATATTTTCTGGATGTTAATTTGTTTGTTCTCTTTCCTTCTCTTCCCTTTTGGGAGTGTTTCATATTGACTCATGTTTTTTTTCCATAGCTTAACTTGCTTTTTCAAAGCCTGTCCAGCAAACAGAGACTGTTTCCCCTTGATCTCAGCACTTTGAGGTCTCCTGATGGCTTTAAATTTTGCTGAGGCATGCTAGCATGAAAATATCCTTGGAACCTCGTGGTAGTATTTTGATGCAAAGAATTTTAAAAAAAAAATAGAGGATATAATTTGCTTCTGGAAACCCTTTCTCCTTGATCTGTGTTGAGAGAGAGAGAGAGAGAGAGAGAGAGAGAGAGACAGACAGACAGACAGACAGACAGACAGACAGACAGAGACAGAGAGAGAGAAAGACAGAGACAGAGAAACAGAGAGAGAGAGAGACAGAGACAGAGACAGACAAACAGAGAGAGAGAGAGATAAACACACACACACACACACAGAGAGAGAGAGAGAGAGAGAGAGAGAGAGAGAGAGAGAGGAGACCAATGATATTTTCATCCTCTTTGCCTTTTAGTTCATCCTAACAATTCCTGCAAGGAGAGAGACGGTGAGAAAGAGAGAATCTGTGCCCTAAATTGTGCAATTAACCCACTTAGTTTTAAGAAGAGGACATTGTAAGTCCTCAATATGGCTCAAATCTGTTGTATGTCTTTTTGGGGAGCTGTTGCGAAGATGTTTTTTTTTTCAAAAAGCAACCGGACTTTGTTTTTTTCCTTGAAGATGTTTCATTTCTCATCCAAGAAGCTTCTTCGGTTCTGACTGGCTTTTGGGGGTTTTGGCCTGGCGGTGTGCCAAGGATGAGAAGCGAAACATCTTCAAGGCAAAACCAACATCCACTTGACTTTTGGAAGGAAAAAAAAAACACCCTTTGGAACAAACCACGTCCTGGATGACTGAGACGCTCCATAGACGTCTTTGGGGCTTCCCAAAACTTGGTTCCTTCCAGCTGTTTTTGTTCCCCTTCTTCCTTGTGTGACTTTAAAGAAGGACCCTCCCTCCAGCCACCAAGCTTTTAACAAGGTTTTGGTTTCGTGGTAGGTCAATTGACCCAAGAAAAAGTTCTGAGTCATCAGCCTGGATCTTGTTCTGCTTTTTAGAAGGTATGGGTGGGCTCAGCTGTGATAGTCCCCATATTTGGGCAAAGCTAGCATGATGTCCTGCTTCCTGAGGTCTTAATGCAGTTTTTGGAGAAAACAAAGAGAGATTCTGTTGAGGAAACTTAACTGCAGCTTGAAAGGCAAAGTTATTGCTCCTGCCATGTTCACCTCTGCTTAACAGTTTGGGTAGGGTTTTTTTTTTAAAAATCTAATGGGTTCTGTCTACTTACTGTATCTATCACTATCTCTATTACCTGTCTGTCTCTATCTATCCATCTCTATATCCATTTTTACGATTCTATAATCCCTTTTCAGGGTAGAGTTGGGGTGACTGGATGCATCTGAGTATTTACTGGAGATCTATCTATCTATCTATCTATCTATCATCATCTATCTCTATCCATCCATCCATCCATCCCTATCCATCTCTATATCTGTCAATCTACCTAGCTGTCTTCCAACCTTTTCTCCATTTTATCCTATATCATCTACCAACTATCATCCATCAACTCTTTCTCTCTCCATCCATTCTATCCTATCTATCATCTGTCTATCTGATCTATCAGCCTGTCTGTCTATCATCTCCTATCTATCTATCTATCTATCTATCTATCTATCTATCTATCTATCTATCTATCTATCTATCTATCTATCTATCTATCTATCTATCTATCTATCTAGCTATCATCTAGCTATTTATCTTATTCTGTCTCTTGTTTATCTTATCTCTTGTCTATATGCATTTATATTTCTTTATTTCTATATCTATCTATCTATCTATCTATCTATCTATCTATCTATCTATCTATCTATCTATCTATCTACCTACCTACCTCTATCTATCTATCTATCTGTCTGTGTCTATCTATCTATCTATCTACCTACCTACCTCTATCTATCTATCTATCTGTCTGTGTCTATCTATCTATCTATCTATCTATCTATCTATCTATCTGTCTGTCTGTCTGTCTGTCTGTCTGTCTGTCTGTCTGTCTGTCTGTCTGTCTGTCTGTCTATCTATCATCTCTCTCTCTCCTATCATTTCACCTTCTCTTGTTATAGGCCATGTGTACGTATGAATTAAATGTGTCTTGTGTTATTAGTGTAAACTTGGGATAAAGTAGTTTACAGGGTTTGTTTTTTGTGCCTCCATTGACCTTCTATTTATGACTCCATTGGCTCACTCTGACTTTGGCAAGAGGGGGTTAAGATTAAAAATCTTCCTCCCCTTTTGTCCTTTCAAGTTGCTCCCTCCCTCTCAACCCCCCCCCATCTTTTCCTAGAAAATACCAGCAGAGGGAAGAAGGGGAAAAACATCCCTCCTTATTATTCATGGTGTCTAAAACTCCCCTGGGCTTAATATTCCAACTTCTTAGGGCAAACATCAACTTTATGAAATCTCCATTTCCCCCTCCACACACACACACTCAGCCTCTCTTTTCTCAATCTCTCCTTGCATAAATTCCTTTTTATTTAGCATTGTAACTCTTGGGGATCCCTTTGTTTCTTTTAGTGATATTTTTTAATGGTTATTTATATTCCAATGCTTTTATGATTGAAAGGGATGGGAAGGGGGGGAGGAATGGGGAAAACGCAAAAGGCTAACGGGAGGCTGTCTTAAGAGGCTGTTTGATTTCTTGAAATGTCAATGTTGAAGCACAAAATGTGTGATTTCTGTATCGCTGTTCTGTATTTTAAAAGCACCTGAGAGTTAATAAAATTTGCTGTCCTGCCCAATGACGTCTTGAGTGTTTTATTGTAAGGATGGGAATTTGATGAACAGACTATGCAAAAATGGACAGTAAAGCTGCATTCTAATGATATCGACCCCCAAATTGTGTGATGTTGTCTGTTTGTGAGCCAGGGTGATGTCATGGGAATGCAGCACCAGAGTGCCAAGGGCGATATAATGCTATATTCCAATGACATCACCCTAAAGGGGATGACATCATGCCCCCGAAATAAAAAGATGATGGCGTCCCCTTTAGAGATGATGTCATTGGAATGTAGCATTACATCATTTTGGCACTGTGCCAAGGCTTTGCCCCAGAAATAAAGCACGGATGACGTTACCTAGTTGGGTCATGAAACGTCTGCAAGAAAACCACCAAGCTCAGAGAGCACCAAGGACCCCTCAATGCATACCTTCCCTAGAACATATTTGAACAAGGCAGGCATCTCGGTTTTTCTATCCTCCCCTGTCTAGCCCAACATTGCCTCTTGTGTCAAAGCTGCCTATTATTTATTATTATTATTATCATTATTATTATTATTATTATTAACATGATTAAGATCAATGTCCCTGAGAGGAAGCTACAAAGTCAAGATCAAAAAGAGACTTTCAAAAAAACAACAAAAAAAAAAGCAGAAGTCACCCCAATGGTTCAAGTCAGGGAGCGAAATACAGGAAGCACGGTTGCAAAAGGCTACTTCCTCCAAACAATGGAGGATACATTATTCTCCCTTCTCAACTAAGACTTGTTCTTTGGCACATGAAACCCAACCCAAGTGTCCAGAGTCCAACAGGCAAGCCACTGGGTCCATTTTATTGGTCCCCCGTTCCATTCAATCGAGGAAGTGGGTTTTCCCCTCTCTCGGTCCATCCTCATCAGAAGAAACGAGATGTCCTGGGACTCCTGGCTTTTTTTAGGGCCCAACGGAGAGATTGATTCATCTGTTCGGTGGTGAACTTCATGTCTTTAGCAGCTTCCACGGCCCGGCTTAAAGTCCAGTTCAAGTCTTCCAAACTGGCGGAAGGGAAGCAAGAGGGATGATCCCGGAGACGCTGCCGTGACGTTTTCCACTCGGTGGCTTGCCGTCTGCTGGAATCGTAAGCCGGAAGAGCTGCTGAGGAGCAGATTGAGGTAGTGAGCGGTGGCGGAGAATAGCTGTCCAGAAGGAAAGAGAAATGGAGAAGTCAAACAACTCTCACAGCAAATGTTTGCACCTAGATAAACCTTGGCTGATCCTCAGAAAAGCTAAGCAGAGGTGGACCTGGTTGGGTGAGAAACTAGCATGGAACCAAGGGTTTCCAACTCAACAGAGAAGTCAAGCAAGCAAGCTAAGGTTGAGTGGTTGTCAAGATCAACGTCAAGCAGACCTTAGCTTTAAAGGAGAATATTTGTGGCTCAGGATTGAAATGAGGAGTCCTTGGTGCTCTCTGAGCTTGGTGGTTTTCTTGCAGATGTTTCATTACCCTAACTAGCTAACATCACCAATGCTGATCATTGTCACCATCACTAGCCCTGATGATGTTACCTAGTTTGGGTAATGAAATGTCTTCAAGAAAACAACCAAGCACAGAGAGCACCAAGGACACCATAGTCCTCCTCCTCCTCCTCCTCCTCCTCCTCCTCCTCCACCTCCTCCTCCTCTCCCAAACCTCACTCCCTTCTAGCACTGATGATATTACCTAGTTGGGTAGTGAAACATCTGCAAGAAAACCACCAAGCTCAGAGAGCACCAAGGACCCTACAGTCCTCCTCCTTCTCCTCCCCCTTTCCTCCTCCTCCTCCCCACACACCCCACTCCCTTCTAGTACTGATGATGTCACCCAGTTGGGTAATGAAATGTCTGTAAGGAAACAACCAATCTCAGAGAGCACCAAGGACCCCTCAGACCTTACCTTACAAAAACTTTGGGTGCCGCCCTAACCTTGGCTGATCTCTTAGGAGAAATGACATGTAGACTTCTCTTTGTGAGATTGTCCAGACCAGCCAGGGAGAGGACAGCGGTGGCTTTGCAGATGTTATTTTTAAAAAACTTTATTCACCAAATAAAAATTACAAATCCGAGCAAGCAAAACGAGAAAATTAAAATGGGACAGGGATGATAACGCACACGGGTGCCCCTTTAGGGACCTCTTAAATAGGGAGTGAGGTCCACAGAAGTCAAATTAAAATAAAATTAGAATGAAAACCTTGTGAAAGTTAATGGCCGAGGCTACTAAATCAGGTAAACTGTTCCAAACGTTGACAACTCGGTTAACAAAAAAACGACTTGTTAACAATCGAGTTTGGAACGGTTTACATGAAGTTTAAAGTGGTTGTTGGCACGCGTCACTAGTCGCTAGTCTCTGATTGTTAAGTGTGCCTGTACTAGAGATTCAGCACTTCCCCACTGCTAGGTAAGAAAACTGAGACATCATCTATTAAATCTTGTTGGGAAAAACATTACTTACATTATGGACGAGAGCGGGCACTGTGCCAAGGGAATAGCTGGGATGTAATTCATAGAGGTAGCTGTAGATGGTACCGCCAAATACCAAAGACCTGCCTGTTTTGGTTGCTGGTGGTGGCTAAACTTTGGTTGAGTCCCAGAGGTTCCTTCTGGAGCAATCTCCTTGTGGTCTCCTGCCCCTAAGAAGGACGAGAAAATAAAATAAAATAAAATATACTGGTCACCATATCACAAAAAAAAAGATGTTGAAGTTTGGAAAAAAATTCAGAGAAGAGCAACTAAGATGATCCAAGGCCTGGAGACTAAAACATACGAAGAATGGCTGCAATATCAAGGGCAGCATTTTAAGGAAGAGATTAACTGTATGGATGAACATCTGGGTTTTAGATTAATGAACTGGATTGAGAGGAATTTTCACACCCTTCAAGGCTGGCCCCATCTTGAACCCTCAAACGTTTCTCTCACCGGCTATGTCTTTGTTCCTGGAGTTTGCCAAATCCTTACACGAAGGACACATCCATCCTTCAGTCAGTCTTTGCTTGGAAGGTCTGGATCCATCCCTAGGGGAACCTTAAAAAAAGGGAGGGGGAGACGATAATTCCTGTTACAATGAAATAGGCTACAATGCTAAACGAGCCGACATGGAAATAGAAGCCTTTACGAACAAGCATTAGTTTATGACACTTTTGCTAGAAATGTAATAAGCAAAGGGGTTCTTGTATCTTCTGGAAGGCATCTCCTTTTGGGAAATGCAGATCTCCTAAAGTTTTGCAAGCTTTGTTTATTTGCAGGTGCTCCGGCAGGGACTCTGCTGAGACTTGGAGGTTGATGGAAGAAAGAAAGAAAGAAAGAGAGAGAGAGAGAGAGAGAGAGAGAGAGAGAGAGAGAGAGAGAGAGAGAGAGAGGAAGGAAATAAAGCAAAGAAAGAAAAAAGAAAGAAAGAAAGAAAGAAGGAGGAGGAGGAGGGAGAAAGAAAGAAAGAAAGAAAGGGAGGGAGGGAGGGAGGGAGGAAGGAAGAAAATAAATAAAGAAAAAGCAAGGAAATAAAGAAAGAGAGGGGGAAGGAAGGAAGGAAAAAGAGAGAGACAGACAGAGAAAGAAAGAGGAGGGAGGGAGGGAGGAAAGAAAAAGCAAGGAAAGAAAGAGAGAGAGAAGGAAGGAAGAAAAAAGAAAGAAAGAAAGAAAAAAAGAAAGAAAGAAAGAAAGGAAGGGGAGGGAGGAAGAAAATAAATAAAGAAAGAAAGAAAAAGCAAGGAAAGAAAGAAAGAGAGAGGGGGAAGGAAGGAAGGAAAAAAGAAAGAGAGAGACAGAGAAAGAAAGAGGGAGGAAGGAAAGAAAAAACAAGGAAAGAAAGAGAGAGAGAGAGAGAGAAGGAAGGAAAAAAAGAAAGAAAGAAAGAAAGAAAGAAGGAAAGAAAGAAAAAAGAAAGAAGGAAAGAAAGAAAGAAAGAAAGAATTCAAGATGAGGTCCTGATTTTTAAACAGCAACGAATCAAAAGCCGGTTAATGTTTAACCAAGGCTTCCAATCATTTTTTCTATCCTTGCCTGTGTTCAACTCTGGTTATGACAAAGGTGATGGAGGGCAGGGCACGGAGCTGGCTGAAACCTGATTCCTCACCTCCAAACATATTTTCACATTTCTCTGGAATTGTCCGGTGGGGCAAAGGCCCCCTGAACTCTGCTCACCCATTGTTCCTCAACAGGGCGATCTCCCATTTTAAAAGATCAGCTCGAGTTTTTTTTTGAAGCAGATCCTTTCCGCTCCTCTGAAAATGTCTTAACAAAACCAAAGCCGAACACTTCCCGTGCGTTTAGGAATTCTCAAATGGTCTGGATCATCATATTTGAAGGGTTTCTTTTTTTAATGCATCCGACGACGGAAGCTGCCGTTTGCAAAAATCTGATGCCTGATGCCACTAAGCAAACAATCGTAAGTCGAGGACTACCTGTATCATGGGGTGGGGGGGGAGGGAAATCCTCATCAATGGCTACCTTTGGTTTCCTTGCCTGGCAAGGGAGCTGCAGAGTCTTCTCCGTGCTGTAACTGGGCATTCTGGGGATCAACAGAAGAGGTTTCGAGTCTCTTTGGCTCTTGAGACTCCAGACTGGAAATGGGATACTGTGTCCCTAGGAAAGCAAACACAAAGAATCCAGCAGGTGCTGATAAAAATTATGGAATACAGAAAGACAGAGTTGGAAGGGACCTTGGAGGTCTTCTAGTCCAACCCCCTGCTCAGGCACGAACCTCTATACTATTCTGGACAAATGGCTGTCCAATCTCTTCTTAAACACCTCCAGTGATGGAGCATCCACAACTTCTGGAGGCAATCCGTTCTACTGGTTCAATCAATCAATCAATCAATCAATCAATCAATCAATCAATCAGAATAGACCTGAAAGGGACTCTGGAGGTAATAATAATAATAATAATAATAATAATAATAATAATAATAATAATAATAATAATAATAATAATAATAAAGTTGGAAGGGACCTTGGAGGTCATCTAGTCCAACCCCCCTGCTCAGGCAGGAAACCCTATACCATTTCGGACAAATGGCTGTCCAGTTTCTTCTTAAAAACTTCCAGTGTTGGAGCATTCACCGCTTCTGGAGGCAGGTAGTTCCACTGGTTAATTGTTCTAACTGTCAGGAAGTTTCTCCTTAGTTCTAGGTTGCTTCTCTCCTTGATGAGTTTCTATCCATTGCTTCTTGTCCTGCCCTCACGTGCTTTGGAGAATAAATTGACCCCCTCTTCTCTGCGACAGCCCCTCAACTATTAGAAGACTGCTATCATGTTGCCCCTAGTGCTTCTTTTCTTAGACTAGTCCAGGGGTAGGCCACCTTGGCTCTTTTATGACTCATGGACTTCAACTCCCAGAATTCCTGAGCCAACATGGCTTAGCTTGGAAACCTCTCCATTTCCCCTCAGCGTGGCTGGCTCAGGAATTCTGGGAGTTGAAGTCCACGAGTCATAAAAGAACCAAGGTTGCCTACCCCTGGACTAGACTAATGTGGAACATTGAATCATAGGGGTGGAAAGTTCCAAAATTTGCATCCTTCCAGCCCATAAATGCAAACTTTTAAGGGAATAACAGAAGGGATTTTGCTCACTATTGATTTTACTCCTCCTGCTTGCAAACCTAACTCCCTTCTAGCACTGATGATGTTACCTAGTTTGGGTAATGAAACTCCCAGTGGTGTAGGTTGGTTTAAATGGTGTTCTTACCTGTGTAAGGTCCCCGGACAGTGCGTTGTTTGGAAGGTCTTATCCTGGAAGCTGGCCGGGGTCTTCCATTCTGCAACTTTGACGTTGCGTCGTCTGACTCGGAAGGATCTAGGAACAAAGCAGGAAAAGACAGTCCTCAGATTAATTTGGTATGTAAAGTCTGACATTATCTCAGGGGTTCAAACAACACTGGGGAGCATTAGCTGAATTGCAGAAGAGCATGCAATTGCCAGTTTTGACAAGGGGCTCAATCTAATCAAAATATTTAATATGACTAGCACTGATGATGTTACCTAGTTTGGGTAATGAAATGTCTGCAAGAAAGCAACTGGGGTCAGAGAGCACCAAGGACCCCACAGTCCTCTTCCTCCTCCTCCTCCTCCTCCTCTCCCCTCCCCTCCCCTCCACTCATTCCCTCTAGCACTGATGTTGTTATCTAGTTTGGGTCATGAAACATCTGCAAGAAAACTACCAAGCTCAGAGAGCACCAAGGACCCCATAGTCGTCGTCATCCTCCTCCTCCTCCTCCTCCTCCTCCTCCTCCTCCCTGCAAACCCAACTCCCTTCTAGCACTGATGACATTACCTAGTTTGGTAATGAAACTCCTGAAAGAAAACCAGCAAGCTCAGGGAGCACCAAGGACCCCACATTCATTCTTCTCCTCCTCCTCCTCCTCCTCCTCCTCCTCCTCCTCCTCCCTGCAAACCCAACTCCCTTCTAAACACTGATGATGTCACCTAGTTTGGTAATGAAACTCCTGAAAAAAACCTAGCAAGCTCAGAGGGCACCAAGGACCCCACATTCATTCTCCTCCTCCTCCTCCTCCTCCTCCTCCTCCTCCCTACAAACCCAGCTCCCTTCTAAACACTGATGATGTCACCTAGTTTGGGTAACGAAACACCTGCAAGGAAACAACCAAGCTCAGACAGCAAAATATTTTAAACAGACAACGCCACCTATTTAGAGATGATCGTTCTCTTTGCCTAAAGTAGGGCTCTCCACCTAACTAAATTAATCTCAGGGTCCCTCGGATGCTTCGGACAATATTTTGCCACTGGCCAGATTGACCGGCGCGCCTGCCAGTTGAAATCCAGAGACTCTCCCAGACACCCCTGTTTCTAAATTCTAGACTAAACCAACAACATTTAAAACCTTTGCCACCTACTGAAGTCCAATTCGGATCCATGTGGGGCCAACGGTGGCTTCTGGGTCCTCCCTTTTGGTTCAGTCGCCAGAAATGATCCATCGGATTCCGCCACGCTTTTCCTTGAGGTTCTGTGGAATGAGACAGCATGTTATATACCAAGGCAAGACTATAGCCGAACACAAAACAAGAAACTTGCCCCCTTCTATTCATTCTCCCTGATACTGTCACCTCTGGATTCCTAAAATCTGTCTGGATTCGTTTGACTCAATGTGATTTATTCTAGTTTTTTTGTTTGTTTGTGTGAACACAGGCAAGGTGGATCACGAACAAGCCTGTGTGGTTTAGCCTTCACCTGGAGACAAGGCTACTATGGTTTGCTCAATTAATTTGCTGAATTAAGGAGAAACTTCCTGACAGTGAGGACAATTAACCAGTGGAACAGCTTGCCACCAGAAATCGTGGGCGCTCCATCGCTGGAAGTTTTTAAGAAGAGACTGGACAATCAACTGTCTAAGATGGTATAGGTCCTCCTGCTTGAGCAGCGGGCTGGACTAGAAGACCTCCAAGGTCCCTTCCAGCAGGAGAACCTATGCCATCTCAGACAAGTCACTAGTCTTTTCTTAAAAACCTCCAGTGATGGAGCGCCCGTGATTTCTGGTGGCAAGCTGTTCCACTGGTTGATTGTCCTCACTGTCAGGAAGTTTCTCCTTAATTCCAGGTTGCTTCCCTCTTTGATCAGTTTCCAACCATTGTTTCTCATCCTTCTGGTGCTTTGTTGAACAAAGTGACCCCCTCTTCTTTGTGGCAGCCCCTCAAATACCGGAACACTGCTATCATGTCTCCCCTATTTCTTCTTTTCTCCAGACTAGCCAAACCCAAGTCCCGCAGCCGTTCTTCGTAGGTTTTAGTCTCCAGGCCTTGGATCATCTCAGTTGCTCTTCTCTGAACTTTTACCAGACTCTCAATGTCTTTTTTCGTGATACGATGACCAAAATTATGTTGGCAGTGAAGACATCACAGAGGGAAAGCAACAATAATTTTACCCTGGCTTTGCTTTGACTCTCTGTCTTTCTGAACAGTTTGGAACCCAGCCAGGACCACAGAGTTGTGGTTTGTTGTTTGGGAAGTTTCCCATAATGTCTTTCATAATGGGTGAGTCAGCTGCCTTGTGAGAAACTAGACTGCCTCTGGAGTCCTATTGCCCTCTAGAGATCAGTTGGAGGTTTGTGGGTACAAATATCTCCAAATATCCCCAAAACTTTGTTTTTCCTTGTAGGCATTTCGCTTCTCATCTAAGACTCTTCTTCTAGACAACTGTCAGAACCGAAGAAGCTTCTTGGATGAGAAGCGAAACATCTACAAGGAAAAACAAAGGAAGTCCAGTCAGAACTGAAGAAGCTTCTTGGATGAGAAGCGAAAAGTCTTCAAGGAAAAACAAAGTCCAGTCAGAACTGAAGAAGCTTCTTGGATGAGAAGTGAAAAGTCTTCAAGGAAAAACAAAGAAAGTCCAGTCAGAACTGAAGAAGCTTCTTGGATGAGAAGCGAAAAGTCTTCAAGGAAAAACAAAGAAAGTCCAGTCAGAACTGAAGAAGCTTCTTGGATGAGAAGCTTTTCTTCAAGGAAAAAA
>NW_015387968.1:200619-203182 GCF_001527695.2 Protobothrops mucrosquamatus | reverse complement strand
AAAAAAAAAAAAGAAAAAAAAAAAAGAAAAAATTAAAAAAATCCAGTCAGAACCGAAGAAGCTTCTTGGATGAGAAGCAAAACGTCTTCAAGGAACAAAGTCCAGTTGTCTTTTGAAGAAACACCTTGAGGACAACCATGACCTGGATGACGGAGCATCTCCAAAGACATGTAGTTACAAAGAGACTCACCAGAGGAAAGATTGCCCAGAATCTCTTACACATTCAACAAGAGCTTGGTTTCATCCCTTACCCTGCTGGAGGGATGCTTGGATAAAGGTGCACCATGTCCTGGACGATAGATGGGTGGGGAGAAGAAGACTGCCGATGGAGAGACTCTTCTAGACTTTGCCGCAACCGAGAGACTTCGTGTTTCAAAGCTTCAATGGCTTCGCTGGCGGAGGAATGACACAAACACGGGAACATCAGGTTGACTTTGACAACTGCTACTAAGCGTGTGTTGAAATCATACCAATGTTATCCAAGGCAAAAAGGGCGGACGTGGGTTTTACGCTCTTCTCTCCCTCTTCCCGTGCTGGAGGGATGGGGTGTGTGTGTGTGTAAAATTACAGGTAAAAAAAAAAATGTTTCGACTTACTCTCGTTCCAAGCGTGTGTGAAGAAAGTTCTTGTGGCGAGCCTGGGCCAGGTTCGGAGAAATTGGGGAGGAACTGGGGATATCTCTCCCACGAGGAGGGGGGCTACCATCCAGACTGGTAGCACCGTGGCTCTCGGTTTCTGTCTCGGAGTCAGGGTGAACTGGCACGCAAGAGAGAGAACAAGCTATCACGAATTTGCCTTTAAGGATGGAACTCTGGTAAGCCTTCAAAACAGATACATCAAGATCTGTTTTTTCTTAAACACGGTATGGAGACCACTGGCTCGAAGTCCCGTGGGATGGGTCCACGCTTAAAAAAAGGAGGAGGCTATCTCGATTTATCCCTTGTATTTTCTTTCCACTTTCCAATTTAGTTCCAATCCCAATCACAGAAAAATTAAACTTATGGGGGGGGGACTAACACACTATTTTTAACAGAATAATAAAGTGGGGAGGGACTTTGGAGGTCTTCTAGCCCAACCCCCTGCTCAAGCAGGAAACCCTAGACNAAGTCCAGTCAGAACTGAAGAAGCTTCTTGGATGAGAAGCGAAAAGTCTTCAAGGAAAAAAAAAAAGAAAGTCCAGTCAGAACTGAAGAAGCTTCTTGAATGAGAAGCGAAAAGTCTTCAAGGAAAAACAAAGAAAGTCCAGTCAGAACCGAAGAAGCTTCTTGGATGAGAAGCGAAACATCTTCAAGGAAAAACAAAGGGAGTCCAGTCAGAATCGAAGAAGCTTCTTGGATGAGAAGCGAAAAGTCTTCAAGGAAAAACAAAGAAAGTCCAGTCAGAACTGAAGAAGCTTCTTGAATGAGAAGCGAAAAGTCTTCAAGGAAAAACAAAGGAAGGCCAGTCAGAACTGAAGAAGATTCTTGAATGAGAAGCGAAGTCTTCAAGAAAAAATTAAAAAAATCCAGTCAGAACCGAAGAAGCTTCTTGGATGAGAAGCAAAATGTCTTCAAGGAACAAAGTCCAGTTGTCTTTTGAAGAAACACCTTGAGGACAACCATGACCTGGATGACGGAGCATCTCCAAAGACATGTAGTTACAAAGAGACTCACCAGAGGAAAAATTGCCCAGAATCTCTTACACATTCACCAAGAGCTTGGTTTCATCCCTTACCCTCCTGGAGGGATGCTTGGATAAAGGTGCACCAGGTCCTGGCCGATAGATGGGTGGGGAGAAGAAGACTGCCGATGGAGAGACTCTTCTAGACTTTGTCGCAACCGAGAGACTTCATGTTTCAAAGCTTCAATGGCTTCACTGGCGGAGGAATAACACAAACACGGGAACATCAGGTTGACTTTGACAACTGCTACTAAGCGTGTGTTGAAATCATACCAATGTTATCCAAGGCAAAAAGGGCGGACGTGGGTTTTACGCTCTTCTCTCCCTCTTCCCGTGCTGGAGGGATGGGTGTGTGTGTGTGTAAAATTACAGGTAAAAAAAAAAATGTTTCGACTTACTCTCGTTCCAAGCGTGTGTGAAGAAAGTTCTTGTGGCGAGCCTGGGCCAGGTTCGGAGAAATTGGGGAGGAACTGGGGATATCTCTCCCACGAGGAGGGGGGCTACCATCCAGACTGGTAGCACCGTGGCTCTCGGTTTCTGTCTCGGAGTCAGGGTGAACTGGCAAGCAAGAGAGAGAACAAGCTATCACGAATCTGCCTTTAAGGATGGAACTCTGGTAAGCCTTCAAAATAGATACATCAAGATCTGTTTTTCTTAAACACGGTATGGAGACCACTGGCTCGAAGTCCCGTGGGATGGGTCCATGCTTAAAAAAAGGAGGAGGCTATCTCGATTTATCCCTTGTATTTTCTTTCCACTTTCCAATTTAGTTCCAATCCCAATCACAGAAAAATTAAACTTATGGGGGGGGGACTAACACACTATTTTTAACAGAATAATAAAGTGGGGAGGGACTTTGGAGGTCTTCTAGCCCAACCCCCTGCTCAAGCAGGAAACCCTAGAC
>NW_015387968.1:189858-199162 GCF_001527695.2 Protobothrops mucrosquamatus | reverse complement strand
GCTTAAAAAAAGGAGGAGGCTATCTCGATTTATCCCTTGTATTTTCTTTCCACTTTCCAATTTAGTTCCAATCCCAATCACAGAAAAATTAAACTTATGGGGGGGGGACTAACACACTATTTTTAACAGAATAATAAAGTGGGGAGGGACTTTGGAGGTCTTCTAGCCCAACCCCCTGCTCAAGCAGGAAACCCTAGACCATTTCAATCAATCAATCAAGAAGCAACGGGTGGAAACTAATCAAGGAGAGAAGCAACCTAGAACTAAGGAGAAACTACCTGACAGTTAGAACAATTAACCAGTGGAACAACCTGCCTCCAGAAGTGGTGAATGCTCCAACACTGGAAGTTTTTAAGAAGAGACTGGACAGCCATTTGTCTGAAATGGTATAGGGTTCCTGCCTGAGCAGGGGGTTGGACTAGATGACCTCCAAGGTCCCTTCCAACGTTGTTGTTATTATTATTATTATTATTATTATTATTATTATTATTATTATTATTATTATTATTATTATTATTATTATTAATCAATCAATCAGAATAGAGCTGGAAGGGACCTTGGAGGTCTTCTAGTCCAAACCCCTGCTCAGGCAGGAGACCCTATACCATTTGAGACAAGTGGCTGTCCAGTCTCTTCTTCAAAACCTCCAGTGTTGAAGCACCCACAACTTCTGGAGGCAAGTTGTCCCACTGATTAATTGTTCTCACTTCTCCTTAGTTCTAGGTTGCTTCTCTCCTTGAAGAGTTTCCATCCGTTGCTTCTTGTCCTGCCTTCAGGTGCTTTGGGAAATAGATTGACCTCCCCCCTCTTCTTTGTAGCAGCCCTTTCGATAAATTGTGGCAGCCCCTCAAATATTGGAACACTGCTATCATGTCACCCCTTCTTTTCACTAAGCATTTTTTCATCAACCACTTCATTAACATGGTCTTGGTGACCTGGGATATATTTTTGAACAGTGTTGATCCTACGCCTTAAGATCTGATCTCCAGTATCTGGGACTTGTGAGTTGTGGTGTATACTTATAGATGACAGCTTGATACCGTTCAGAAACATTGAGATGGTGGCCTCCATAGTTGAGTCAAAGCTTCCTAAGCAAGCAGGCGAACACTGGGTAGCTGGGCATGATGGAGGTGGTACCCCATCCACATCTGGAGTTCAACTCACAGTTCTCATGGTCTTCGGGCTCCATCTCATTTGTCCACCTGCAAGGAGAGGTCTTCTGGAGGGGGGTTCTTTTCACCAAGGTGTGTCTGCTTCTTCCAGCCTCGGGCTTCACTTGCCCAGGTGATTGGTTGGCTCCCAACTGCTTCACTACACCTGGTGCTTTATTTGAGGATGGTGAACAGGGAGGCCCATCAATCGTAGATGATGCTCTCGGGATGCTGTAGGACCTGGAACCAAAAAACCCAGGTAGGTAAAATCGGTAAAGCGCATTAAATTTGTTTTCTGTCCCGCTACACGTGCTTCCTTTCCGAACTGTGGACCGCCTAAACTCACCTCCGCGGAGGGCAGAATTAGCAGGCTGGAAGGAAAGAGAAAAAGGGGCGTAGAAAAAGTGAGTGAAACTAAAAAAATAGAAGGGAAGAAGGCTGCAGAACAAGAACGAACAGGAAGGAAGAGAGAGTGTTGTAGGACTGGAAAAGAGGTACATAAAGGAGAAGGGCAATAGGTAACATGCTGTACCTCGTCTTTGCCAACTGGCGCTTGGGCAACTGTGCCAAAGGCGATGCCCTGCTGGTTTCTGATCCCACAAAACCGCTGTCTGTCTCTGGAGACACAATGCGCAGATCCTGCAACGAAGGGCAGAGAGTGACTGGTGGAGCTACTGGCCAAATGATCCCGGATCTCCCCTCCTTCCGCCGCGCCCTTAAGACCTGGTTATTTCAGCAGGCAGGACTGGCCTAGGGGTATTTTAAAGGGGTTTTAAATTAAATTTTTAGTAGAAGCGGCCAAATTTGAATAGTTATTTTTAATCTTTTTTAAATTTTGTATTGTACTGTACTATTGTTTTAAACTGGCTGTAAGCCGCCCTGAGTCCTCCGGGAGAAGGGCGGGGTATAAATTTAATAAAATCTAAATCTAAATCTAAATCTAGACATCTCTCTAAACTTCTCCTGAAGGCCACCAGGCTTGGTCACAGAAGTATCTCCTTCATTTGGATGTACCTTCCTTCCATGAACGTTAAAGACCTGGGTGAAAGGCACGTTCTTTAGGAAACAGCCGTAGCTCCATCCAAAATGGACTCAACCACGTCCAGTAGACTTACCTGGTGAGGTTTCTAACTATCTCCAATACCTGAAAGACCCCAGAGGTGAGGAAACAAAAGTTTTCTTTCTATCCTGGTCTCCAAAATTCTGTTCTGGAGATATTTGAGATTATATTTCCTTCCTTCATCTTCCCAAGGAAGCCAATGGGATTCTCTCTCTCCCCCCCACCCCCCATGTCTACCATCACCAACTCAAAACTTACCTCACACAACGTCGTGTTCGTCTTCCGGGGTAAATGTGGAGCTGCACGTTCCGATGCTAGGCTACCCCTCACACTCGCCATGCTGCTTTGAGGTGAAAACTCTGCCTGCTGCCTTCTGGAGAACGTCTTGGGGACAGCAACGGTGGGACTGTTGATCTCTGCAGGTTCACGGAGACCTGCTTCGGCTTGGACGGAAGACAAACGTCTGCTCTGGCGGCTTGGCTGGTGGACCTTTCTGGAGTTCTTCTCGTGAGGTTCCCTGTCACAAAAAGCAAAGTGTGTGAACAAGTCCCTATATGTAAGGGACATGCGGATGTTTCCAAGAAGCTAATCAAGGTTGCAACTGACAATCTGACAAGCAAGCTGAAGAATAACAGAATGGCAGATTCGGAAGGGACCTTGGAGGTCTTCTAGTCCAACCCCCTGCTCAGGCGAGGACCCTTAGTATCCAGAAACCAACACAAACTCCAAATGTACGTTTGTAAAATGTAGACAAATCCTCCTACAACCTGTGTGTGCCTTGGGAAGCAAAAATCTCCTAGCTAAGTGGTTATGTGCAACTTAGACCTAATTCACAAGGGCCTGGAGACCAAAACATATGAAGAACAGTCGCAGGAATTGGGTATGGCTAGTCCGGTGAGAAGAAGACATGATAGCAGTCTTCCAATATCTGAGGGGCTGCCACAAAGAAGAGGGGTTCAGACTACTCTCCAGAGCACCTGAAGGCAGGACAAGAAGCAGCAGATGAAAACCTATCAAGGAGAGAAGCAACCTAGAACTAAACAGAAATTATCTGACAGTTAACAGAAGGGAATTAACAATTAACTGAAGGGAACTGTTTGCCTCCAGAAGCTGTGGGTGCTCCATCACTGGAGGTTTTCAAGAACAGCCTGTATGAAATGATAGAGGGTCTCCTGCTCAAGCAGGGGGTTGGACTAGAAGACCTCCAAGGCCCCTTCCAGCTCTATTCGGATTGAAATCCTCCTTACCTCTTTTCCTAGAAACCAACCCTTCCCCCTCACTCAGAACCTCCATCTGTCCTTACCTCCTGTGTAGGAAATCAGGAGTGGTGCTGAAGTGTTAAAACCACAGAGAAATCTTTGTGGCAGCCTGGAGGCAGTGCCAAGTTTTACGCGCAGAGCTGAAAACTTGAAAAGTGGGGCACGATTGCCTCCAAACACACACTCTTCCAACCAAATCCCACGGATTAAAAAAAAAAGAAGAAGGACGTTGGTTCTCAGCTATTGCTCCCGCCTCTTAAGTTTTCCCTGCTGACCTTTGACTTCCTTCCTTTCAAATTCCTGTCCATTCTCCCTCTCCTTCTGCATATATAGGAGAGAGAGAGAGAGAGAGAGAGAGAGAGAGAGAGAGAGAGAGAGAGAGAGAGAGAGAGAGAGAGAGAGAGAGAGAGAATGGCTAAAGCTGCTGCTGACCCAGTCTTGGAAAGAAAACAAGAAAAAGCAAAGACGTTCTTTGTTCCTCAGCTTCAGAGGAGGCAGCTCAAAAAGCCAACAAGCCCTGTTTCTAATTTTAGTCACATCCTGGAATGCCCAAAGCACCAGAAAGAAAACAAAACAACAACAACAAAAAAAGAGGAGCTGCTGCTTTTGCAAAAAAAATAACGTGGCCAAATATGCGAGGCCAGGATTCGAATGTTAATTTTTCAAGTTGAAAGCATGGCCGTCCACCAGAGTCTAAAGCTTCGGTTTTGGTTAGTCCCATCGGAGGTTAGATCCCGCTGTTCAAGGAGGGTCCATCAATCTGGGTTTTTTTTTCTTTCGACTTTATGTCCCACACATGCTAAAATATAAATGTTTGCGCTTTCCTCTGTGTACGGTGTGTTTCTTCAGTTTTCTCATATATTTACGTGCATGGCTTAAACTGGGAACTAGAACTTGAATATAGGAAGAACGGTTGCAGGAATTGGGTAGGTCTAGTTTAATGAAAAGAAGGACTAGGGGTGACATGATAGCGGTCTTCCAATATCTAAGGGGGCTGCCACAAAGAAGAGGGGGTGAAAAGAAGGACTAGGGGTGACATGATAGCGGTCTTCCAATATCTAAGGGGGCTGCCACAAAGAAGAGGGGGTGAAAAGAAGGACTAGGGATGGCATGATAGCAGTCTTCCAATGTCTAAGGGCCTGCCACGAAGAAGAGAAGGTGACAAGAAGGACTAGGGGTGACATGATAGCAGTCTTCCAACATCTAAGGGGCTATCACAAAGAAGAGGGAGTCAAGCTATTCTCCAAAGCACCTGAAGGCAGGACAAGAAGCAATGGATGGAAACTAATCAAAGATGGAAGCAACCTAGAACTAAGGAGAAACTTCCTGACAGTTAGAACAATTAACCAGTGGAACGACTTGCCTCCAGAAGTTGCAGGTGCTCCATCACTGGAAGTTTTTCAGGAAGAGATTGGACAACCATTTGTCTGAAATGGTATAGGATCTCCTGTTTGAGCAGGGGCTGGACTAGAAGACCTCCAAGGTCCCTTCCAACTCTGTTATTCTATTCTGTCATTCTGCTTCTTATGAACTTCAGAGCAATAGGAAGTCCAAAAAAGAAGCTTTCCCCAGTCACGTTAAGGTTGGAGGTGGCATCTTAGGTCTTCCAAGGAAATGAATTAGCTCGAGTTGCTTTCTCATGGACTTACTTGGGGGCAGGGGGAGTTTTATTAGCCGCAGAGGACTTCTGTGGGGAGCCACTCTTTGTCCCAGCAGCTGCGGTGGCTTCACAGCCCAGTTCTTCTGCATTGTGTTTGTGACTCAGAACCTCTGGCAAAGATCTGAAGCTGCTGCACCTTGGAATGGAAAAATGGAGAATTAAGCTTAGCTTATTTGGAGAATCAAATCAGGTTTTCCCTACGCTGATTTCAGCTTCTCCCATCTGATTTACCCTTAACAGTACCCAGGAGAATGGAAACTCTTCTCTTTCATCCTTCCATGAAACTTTGATGACCTCAAGATCAGGTGGGAACATCTGATGGTGCCAAGTCTGAATGAATGAACCCAGGGCTGAAAGTGCATGAAGCTTAGAGGAATCCATCATGGATTCTTTCTCATCCCCAATCTTTTTCACCTTCCTTTTTTTCATGGGTGGGTATGAAGTTGAAGGACAGTCTTACTGGTCCAGAAGATGATCCAGGTCCTCCTCTTCCTCTTGGCGCTTGCAAGGTTGGGGGAGCTCCAGGAAATCCCCATCTTCTTCTTCATCTTCTTCTTCTTCACCAGCCCCATCACTGATGGAACTCAAGTCCCCCTCCAGCTGGACTTGAGTGACGTTTTTCTTGGGGGTGGAGGCCTGCAGAGCGGATGGGAAAACTCAAGTGGGTCTACATGGAACCTTCCCTGGACATGCTACTTCCCTCACTCCCTCAGAAAAACCTTCTAAATAATCATAATTTCACCTCAGGATACGGTATGCAGACAGCTGGGACTGGGGCGTGGACGGAAGGTGTCGGGGTTCCCAATTGTTCCTCGGAAAGCTGGACTGGGAAGCCGGGATGTGATGGGGCCCTCCGTGGAGAACTCTCTGGTCCGATCCGTTGGTTCCACGCAGGCTGCTCCATTCTCTCTTTCAAGCCTTCCAAACGCAGGCCCAGATGGAAAATGTTACCTTCCACTGCTCTGAAAAACATTACGCCATCGCCAGAAGTCCTTTAGTTCAGTGGCCCCCAAACCTTTGGGGGACCAGGGACTGGTTCTGTGGTTTTTCCATGGACTGCAGGGAGCATGGTTTTGTATGCTGCCTGTATCCCGCAGATGGGGCTTCTCTTATTTGTGGGGACCGGTTCCTGACATGCTATCTATCTATCTATCTATCTATCTATCTATCTATCTATCTATCTATCTATCTATCTATCTATCTATCTATCTATCTATCTATCTATCTATCTATCTATCTATCTATCTATCTATCTATCTATCTATCTCTATCTATCTATCTATCTATCTATCTATCTATCATCTATCTATCTATCTATCTATCTATCTATCTATCTATCTATCTATCTACCTACCTACCTACCTACCTACCTATCTACTATCTGTCTATCTATCTATCTACTATCTGTCTATCTATCTATCTACTATCTGTCTATCCATCTATCTATCCGTCTATGTCCTGTTCTATCAAAATAAACCTCCAATGAAATTCTTTTTGCACTTTTCATTTTCATAAAATGTTTCAATCTCTATCTATCTATCTATCTATCTATCTATCTATCTATCTATCTATCTATCTATCTATCTATCTATCTATCTATCTATCTATCTATCTATCTATCTATCTATCTATCTATCTATCTATCTATCTATCTCTGCCATGGTGTCACAGTGCTTAGAATGCAGCATTGCAGGTTAACTCTGCCGACTGCCAGCAGTTCGATCTTGACCGGCTCAAGGTTGACTCAGCCTTCCATCCTTCCAAGGTCGGTAAAACAAGGACTCCAGATTGTTTGGGGGGGGGCAAGATGCCGACTCTGTAAACCGCTTAGAGAGGGCTGTAAAGCACCGTGAAGTGGTATATAAGTCTAAGGGCTGTTGCTATTAAAACCCAACTGCACCCTAGGCAAAAAAAGGACCACTGTTTCTGACCCACTGAGTCAGTTCTGGAGACCTGAATGGGATGACGAGGAAACCCAGGTGGATTTTTGAAGGTCTGTTTTCGCTGGGTGGGGATGTCTACGTACCGGCTGGGATCAAATTCTCCTAAGGACTCCATCGCTCCGTTCGGATTCAACTGCTGGTACTTATTCCGAGCCTGCAGATAAGCTTGTTCCAAGGCTTCTTGGGCTTCCTTCAGTCTTGCAAACCCCTACCAGGATAGCAAAATTGGAAGAGGAATAAGCGCAGGTACGCCTCGACTTACAGCGGTTCATTTAGCGACTGAAGTTACAAAAAAAAGAAGACTTAGGACCGTTTTTTACACTTAGAGCTGTTGCGACATCCCCACGATCAAAATCCAGACGTTTGGCAACCGACTCGTATTTATGACGGTGGCAGGGGTCATGGGTCTCAGTACTGGACTGGAAAAATCAGGACTTAACAACAACAACAACAACAACAGTGTTGGAAAGGACCTTGGAGGTCTTGCAGTCCAACCCTTGCTAAAATATTTTATGCAGAAACAAGGCTGGGCCCAAACTTTCTGTTTTGTAAGCGAGACATTGGTTAAGCGAGTTTTGCCACAGGTTGTGACTTTTCTCGCCACAATTGCTGAGTGAATTGTTGAGTGCAGTTGTTAAGTTAGTGTCAGGGTTGTGAAGTGAACCTGGCGTCCCCGTGGACTTTGCTGATCATTCTGACCCCAGGATGCTGCGGCCGTCACAAAGATGAATCAGTTGCCAAGCGTCTGAATTTGGATCACGTGACTCTGCGGATGCTGAAAGGGTCGTAAGTGCGAAAAACGGTCCTAAGTCCCTTTTTCCAGGGCTCTTGTCACTTTCAGTGGTCACTAAACAAGCTGTTGTAAGTCAAGGACTATCTTTGGTCACTTAACGGGAGGAGCAAAATTGGCGTACCTTCAGCTGGTCCATGGCTTCCAGCCTATCGGTTTGAATTAAGTCCTCCAAGAATTCCATCTAAAAAAAAAAGGAGAGGAATGAATCAATCACATCTTATTAATCAGACAGGTAGAACGGTTGTCCTCCTATCTCAGTTCCAAGATGTGGGGCAAGATTAAATGATGATTAAACGAAGGGCAAGAACGAGTGTGCACAAGGCTAAAAACGACTGCAACCCAGAATCCAGTAGATTAATTTAATCTACTTAATGTCAAAACACACACAACAAACACTCCCCTCCTTTTCTGGCACTGATGATGTTACCCAGCTGGGTAATGAAATGTCTACAAGAAAACAATGAAGCTCAGAGAGCATCAAGGACCCCACAGTTCAATTCTGGGCTGCACATATTCTCCATTATTAGAAGTAAAATAAAAACTTACCTGGATCTGAAATTTACTTGTTTGGGCAGCTAACAATCGTGTGAGATGATCACCCAAGAAAGGCGTTTTGCTGGAGATAGGACGATCTGCTTCAGAAGAACCGATGACTGTGGAATTGTTCAAGGATGAGTGTTGTACTTGCTGTCTGGGAAATCCTGCAATTCAAAAAAAAATGATAAATCCTGCTTGAAGTTCAGCTCATTTCACGGAGCGTAATACCTTCAGGATGTGATCATTTATCTGTTGGCAACAATAGAGGAAGGTGGGGCCCTTGGAGCTCTCTGAACTTGGTGGCTTTCTTGCAGATGTTTCACGACCCAGCTAGGTAACATTATCAGAGCTAGAAGAAAGTGGACTTTGTGGAAGAGAGCAGAAGGGAGGAAAGAGGCAGAGGAGGAGGAGGAGGAGGAGGAGGAAGAGGAGGAATGTAGGGTCCTTGGTGGTCTCTGAGCTTGGTGGCTTTCTTGCAGATGTTTCAATACTAAATTAGGTAACATCATCAGTACTGGAAAGTAGTGGACTTGTGGAGGAGAAGAGAAGGAGGGGAGGAGGAGGAGGAGAAGGAGGACTGTGGGTCCTTGGTGCACTCTGAGTTTGGTTGTTTTCTTGCAGACGTTTCATGACTCAACTAGGTAACAACATGAGTGCTAGAAGGGAGTGGGCTTTGTGAAGGAGGAGGAGGAGGAAGAAGAGGAAGAAGAAGAGGAAGAGGAAGAGGAAGAGGAAGAGGAAGAAGAAGAAGAAGAAGAAGAAGAAGAAGAAGAAGAAGAAGAAGAAGAAGAAGAAGAAGAAGAAGAAGAAGAAGAAGAAGAAGAAGAAGAAGAAGAAGAAGAAGAAGAAGAAGAAGAAGAAGAAGAAGAAGAAGAAGAAGAAGAAGAAGAAGAAGAAGAAG
>NW_015387968.1:179380-189758 GCF_001527695.2 Protobothrops mucrosquamatus | reverse complement strand
TTGGTACTCTCTGAGCTTAGTGGCTTTCTTGCAGGCATTGCATAACCCAACTAGGTAACATCATCAGTACTAGAAGGAAGTGGGTTTTCCTCCCTATTTATATACTACTGAGTGAGTGCAGCTGGGAGCATTCTTAGTAGTCATAGAGAGAAATGGCTTGTTCCAGCATCTTTGAGGGAGCTTGTTCTGTTTGACAGTCTAGTCTACAGCCCTGGGACTTCCCAGTCATACCGTATCTAGTTACGACTGGTATTGACCATTGGAGAACCAGCCAATGAATTACTCTCCCAGTTTATAGTGGTTGCCCTTACTGGCAATCCCAAGAATCAAGGAGGAAAAAATGCAGATGCCTCAGACTTACCTTCACCACTTATGGACGCTTGGCTGGGCCGTCTTGTGATCTCGGCGGATCTGATTTGAGGGATGCTGAAGGTTACAACTTTGGACCCCTCTGATATTCTCCCCATTTCAGGGGCCGCCTGGCTGGGCTTCGGAGGATCGCTGTAGAGGCGGACCTGAAAGGCAGAAGAAATTAGAAGAAAGATCTCAGCAGAATCTCCAAACAGAAACAGGCAATGCAGAGGTATCTCATCAAAACAAGGCAATATATCTACCTGGGATGATTTAAAATAAATTAATCTCAACCATCCCTGGAAGGCTTTGGAAAGAAAAGATCCAGTTTCTCGACTTGCCAAGACTAGCAACACAGCAGTAAATTCAGAAAAAAGCCATGTTCAAACTTGCCTTCTTCTACTTAAAATGAGAGTGGTCATGAAACATAACCTTTGGGTTTTTTCACAGCCTGGAGATTCGCAGAGTAGATCTGTGTCAATAGATTATATTCGTCTGGTTAAGAATACTCAAGACGTTCTCCAGTCAAGCTATTCTCCAAAGGAACAGAAGGCAAGACAAGAAGCAACGGATGGAAAATAACCAAGGAGAAAATCAACCCAGAATTAGGGAGAAATTTCACGAGCGTGAGAACAATTAACCAGTGGAACAGCTTGCCTCCAGAATTTGTAGGTTCTCCAACACTGGAGGTTTTTAAAGAAGAGATTGGACAACCATTTGTCTGAAATGGTATAGGGTCTCTTGCTTGAGCAGGGGGGGGTGGACAGACTAGAAGCCCTCCAAGGTCCCTTCTAGAACTATTATTTCTGATTGATATAGAGTCTTGCCAAGAAGCATATATGAAATTTAAGGTTTTTAATGGACAGGGGGTTTAAATTAGGAAACCTCCAAGGTCCCTTCCAGCTCTTGTTATTCTCTTATTCCAGGCAGGGCCAACATCAGAACGATTCTGCTGGGTTTATCTCCAACTCCATTCGCTCTAGGTCTGAAAATAGGGACCTTCTCTTCGCTCCTTTAATTCATGTTTCAATTCCATTGGAAGCCTGGATTTTATAAAATGGCTGCCATCTTTACCCGCTCTCTCTGGTCCCCGATTGCCATCGTCCTCTGAATCTCACGAGGCGGAGGCCGATTCTAAATCGTCTCTCCTGCTTATGTTCCACCAGCTAGAACTGGGTTTTTGAAACTGCCCCACATCTCTTTAAGCTGGGGCTCCAGTTGCCACAGCCAGCCCTCCTTTCTGTTGCTGAGTTGTCCCCACAAACTAAGCATTGTGACTGTGTAGGAGCATCATGGTGGACAGGGCCTTCCCCCTCCCCAACCAACAGGGAAAATCTGGTGGAGATTTTTTTTCAGCAGAGGATGGGGAACAGGAGAATGATTGGGCCAAGGAACAGATGTAAAGCTAATGATTCTCTCTCTCTCTCTCTTCTCTCTCTCTCTCTCTTTTTAAGGGAAAAGAAATCCATTATAAAAAGCAGCCAAAAGATGAGCAAAGAATCTTTTACATATAAATAAGATAGAGTAGAGGCGGTCCTTAAATTAGGACCACATCTGAGCCCAACGTTTATGATGCTAAGTGAGAAATTGGTCCGGTGAGTTTTACGGATTTTCTTGCCACGTTTGTTAAGTCCAGTTAAGTTCTATTCATAGTGACAAAAATGATCACTTAGAACCTTAGATCATTCTACAGGATCTGACCGATTCAGGGAAGAACAGAGTTGGAAGGGACCTTGGAGGTCTTCTAGTCCAACCCCCTGCTCAAGCTAAGTAACTAAGCAACTACACCACGCGGTATTCTCGCAAACCCGACCATCTAAATTCTACCTCTGAGATTCTGGAGGCACAAAATTGAGATGGCGACTCGGTTTGGCCTCAGGACACTGGCATTTGGGGTGTTGAGCGACACAGTACTCAGTTTGGGCTTTTCCTGTAAAAATCAGAATAGAAGCTGGAAGGGATCTTGAAGGTCTTCTAGTCCAGCCCCCTGCTCAAGCAGGAGCCCCTGTCTCCTAAGACTTTTCTTTTAGTGTCACGACTGTTGCTGTGCTTCCGTTTTGGGGCTGTGGTTTTTAGAAAATGCCGCTGGGACACGCAGGAACGGGGAAGAATCTGTCACAATTCTGAGACACAGGAAGTTGACGAGCAGAGGACCGCCAGTTGCGAATGTGTTCTTCGGGGCAGTGTTCTCAAATTCTCCCCCCTCCTCCTCTTTGCACTTCCTGTTCAAGACGAAACTGACTGAGTCATTTTAATAAAGAAACAGTGGCGCTTGCTTCTCCCCTTGAAAAGCACAATTCTCTTTTCTTCTTTTTCAACCGCCCTCGGAACTAAAGACTTCCTCAAGACGTGTTCGCAGAACTGTAGAGCTGAAGGCAGCCTTTAAAGCCAGCCAGATCTGATTTTATTTGCAGACCCTCCGAGGGGTTTCTAACAGCGAGGATTTGTGACCCGCAATTATCTTCTAAAAGTGGCAACAACTGTGCATCCAGCCTAACCTGAATTCTACCTCTGAAATGAAGTAAATCTGAGATTTAAAAAAAAATATGAATCAGAAGTTGTGGTTTTTTGATCTTCTGGTTTGTGATGTTGAATAGGACGAGAGATGGTTCAAATTGATTCTAAGTAATCTAACCTGGGAACTAGGATCTTTGAGGACCAAGCTGGGCTGCGGATCCTGAGACCCGCAATCCAGCTGAGAGATAAACCCAAAATTTTGCCGCTCCAGCTGAAATAAAAACCCAGAGCTAGGATAGAAAGCCAGAATTCATGGCTTTAAACTTGGAAAAGCCACATTTCCACTCGTCCCCAGCCACTACGATCCTGATAGATCCAGGACATGATAACGGTTGATCAGAGATGAATGGAAAGGTATTAAACTTTCTGGATGGTCCAACTCTGATTATGGAACTTATATCCTCTAATATCTTTCTGTCAGAGCCATGTTGAATCAGCGTGGTCTTCTCCAAGCAGCAGGCACCAGTGAAGTCCTACACACAAAACCTCTGCTCTACCATCAGCTACTACCTGTTCCCCAGGCAGGTACTATGTGCATAAGGTGTTCCATTTGGAGTACCTGGCACCCACAAAGGACCAGGGGCAAAAGTTACAGAAAGAACTTTGATAATAGGACCATTCCTTATCATCGTATACCTTGGCACTCAACCGCAATCGGTCGATGGTGTTCTCAGCTTCGGCATACTTGGTTAGAAGTTTGTGATAGTCTTCCTAAAAAATGATGGAAGAGAACATGATATTTCATTTAGATGCCCCTTCCGGAATTGGAAGAGTTTTGCGTACAGTAAACTTAGCATGTTTTATATATATATATATATATATACAAAAGGCAGCTATTACAGATGTGATGAACGATGTTGTTTGAAGGCAACAAGCTAGTCTTACCAATGGATTCAGTTCTAATACAACGGCAAAGAGAAGCACCGCTAAAAACACATCCACACCCATCAAAACATAACCCTAGAATCCCATTGTTGGAGACTTTCCGATTGTACCTTTTCTTTTCTTTCCTTTTTTCTTTTTCTTTTTCTTTTTTTTTAAAAAGGACAAATTTCCAGAGATTCAAATCGCAGAAAATAATACTCTCTGGAGTTCCTTTGTAACTCCGCGGTAATTCCAGACGGAGCCTCTGTATGAAAAATAGGAGTTTGCGCCTATGGATGAATCAGAATGCTAGAAGCCAAGGATTGAATGGCTACGAAGGGTGCTTTAACCTTGAAGCATGTGCACACAAAGAGGGGGGGGGACAACACAAAGAGGGACAAATCTGCATAATGTGTGCAGGTTGTGACCTCTCGGCTCGCTTAGATTGATGGAGACCTAGGCAGTGTGCATTAAAAGCTTGCTTTGGGCTATTAGCCTAGTTTCTTCTATTGATGGCTTCAAAGCCAGGGCTCCCACACGAATGAGCACACCTCTACACCAGCAATAATGATAATGATAATGATAATGATAATGATAATAATAATAATAATAATAATAATAATAATAATAATAATAATAATAATAATAATAAATTGTTTTTGTTAGTTGCAAAGTCATGTCTGACCCATCGCGACCCCATGGACAACGTCCCTCCAGGCCTTCCTGTCCTCTACCATCTTCTGGAGTCCATTGAAGCTCATGCCTCCTGCTTCAGGGACTCCATCCAGCCACCTCATTCTCTGTCGTCCCCTTCTTCTCTTGCCCTCCATCTTTCCCAGCATTAGGCTCTTCTCCAGTGAGTCCTTCCTTCTCATTATGTATTTATTATTGCTTTTTGGAACCCATGGGCAGTACCAAAAAGCAATAATAAATACATTTCTGCCAATTGAAAACCTCTGTGCCAGACAGAAGGGTTTTCTCTCCCTAATGCTCGTGTGCTAAATGGGAGAAATTTTCTCCGGAGCCAACAGAGGTACTTCTTGACTTACAACAGTTCGTTCAGTAACTATTCAAAGTTACAATGGCACTAAAAAAAAGGCACATGACCATTGTAAGTCGAGGACTGTCTGTATTCAGGAAGAGAGTGTTTGCAAAGCATACAGGAAGATGCTACCTGAAGCTGATGCACCAGCTCTGTCGCCTGTCTGGGGGACTTCAGTTCCTCGGGAATAACAGAGACGGCCGGCGTGGGACATTTCTGAGGAGATCCTTCGGTGCTGCTCAACAAGACTTCTCGGACAATCTCAGCAGGAGACTTGAAGATCACCGGCTTCCTAACCTCCTTCTTACTAGCTGGAGAAATCTTTCCTTGGGGTGGATGGTAGCTTTGGGGATCCTTGGGGAACCTGACCCGGGGTTCCACTTTGGATAGATCTGGTAAGGGGTAGTTGAGCTGTCCTCGGCCGTATTGTGTGACGTCCCTTGCTCCAGAGTTTGATTGAGTCTCTCGATCCGGTTCTTTTAAAGCAAGATGTCCAGATTTCTTCTGAGGGGTCCTCCGTTGAGGGCTCAGAGACCTGGACTGCCTTGGACCTCTAGACGACAGCCCATGGGGTACATCTGTTTCCAGCTTCCGTGTTCGTTTCTCCAGTTGGCCACCAACTCGCCTCTGGGACATCTGTGTTGTCTTTCTCGAATCCAAAAGTCTTTCCTCGGTGTTGTTCAAAGCAAGCTGAGCTATCTCAGCTGGAGGTTCCTCCTCAGGAGGTCGTTCCAAGTTCTCCATCCATGACAATTCTGGACAAGTCTCGGCATCGATGCTGGGACAATTTTGAAGATCTTCCAGAGATTGGAAGTCTAAGAGTCGCTGATTGTACTGCAAGGAAATTGCTAGAGAACTGCGTCCATGACTTTCCAGGCTTCTTCCTGACTCCAAGGAGAACTTTCGATCTTCAAGGAAGTTCAGACCATCCCCAGGCAGACTCCGAGGTTCAATCTCCAGTTGGGTGCACACTGGAGGAGGACCACAAGGAGAAGGGCTGAGATTGGAGCTTTCAGACAGTTCGTCTACATTATCGGAGGCAAAGCTGCATTTATACAAAGCGAGAGGGTCTTGCAGGATCTCAGGACTGGGACTGAAGTCCGAGACATACTGGTCCTCAAAAGAGAGCTCAGGATGAACATCCTCCTGGCTGCCAAACTCCCATATCCCTCTTGGCTTCTCAGGTTCAGTGCTGTCGACTTCGTACATCACATCTGGTTGCAAGTAAGACCTCAGGCCAAGATCCTTGGCACTTCCTTCATCCTCTAAACATGGGAAGGAGATAACATTAGAAGATCTATCTCACATTGCCCTAATTATCAACCCATTCCACTCCAAATTCCTTGTGTCTCCAACCATCCCAATAAAGAATTCTACTCTACTCTACTCTACTCTACTCTACCCTATACTCTATATTCTATTCTATTCTATTCTATTCTATTCTATTCTATTCTATTCTACTCTACTCTACTCTACTCTACTCTACTCTATACTCTATATTCTGTTCTATTCTATTCTATTCTATTCTATTCTATTCTATTCTATTCTATTCTATTCTATTCTATTCTATTCTATTCTATTCTATTCCATTGGGACATTTAGCAAGAACATGCATCTCGTGCTTTGGTATTTCAGGGTCTGGCCAAAAATATACCCAAGCTATCTAGGAGTTGGAAAAGCCAAAGAGAGACAGAATTTTAAAAGATGTTAAAAAAAATAAGGATTGCATCCAGTTTTTGTTCTAGCTGCACCCAGTGCTTCCTTAAGATGCACCAGTGACAAGGGGGCTCTCCAGAACATCTGCTTTGAACCATTGAAAGCCTGATCAGTTACCTTCTCTGAATGCGCAAAAGCTCTGCTCTAGTTCAGATATTACTCCAAATAACCTTACCAGAGATTTGGGTCCCCAATTTTCCTCTGTTACTCACCAGGCAGGAGACCCGAAGTATTGACATCACGTTCAAGATCTTGAAGTTCACCGAGATCAAAACCTTGTTCGCCTTCTTCCAAAAGGTGTTGATAGTCCTTCAGTTCCCCCAAAAGTTCTTCATCTTCCAGGATCTCCTGGGAGGAAGACAAGGTCCAGCAGTCCAAATTCCCTACCAGGCTGCTTTCTCCAAGGTGAAGGTCTCCATCCCTTCTCCCCTCAACTTCAACACCTTCTTCCGACTCCTCCTTCTCCTTGTAAGGCTGCTCTCCAAAGCCATGGCTTCCTCTCCCGGCCATTCCTGCATTCCCAGGAAGGGAAGCTAAGGGCGTGAACGGTTGCGGGATAACTTCCTTAATGCAAAAAAGGTAAAATAAGCAAGATCATTCATCTGGGCCTTTTCATCAGAGTTTCTGCAAAGACCCAGAGGATAAGCCTGGAAGAAGATAGGTCATGTGGAGGCTTCATTCAAGGCTTCCGTCCAAAGGAGAGCGAGGGAACAAATAACAGCCCAGAAAAATGGTCTCAGAGAAGGTCCAACGTGGCATGGTTTATCCATAGGCTGCTAATTCAATACGAAGATGGACGCCTTTGACGTTCTCAGTTGGGGTGGACAATGTGCAATTCTCAGTGTCTCTTTCGTGGATCTTCTGCAGGCTCTCAATCTGGAAAGGGTCACCTGCACAGAGAGAGAGAGAGAAAAAAAAATTGAGAAAGAGAGAAGAAAGTAAAAAAGAAGTGTCACTTTGACCAGTCCACCTTTTGCTTTAATCCTATCACTACCTCGAGTGTTTATTCCCAACAGAATTCGACTTCCAAGCGTGTTAAAAGCTCCGGGAGGTATTAGAAGGCTAATCTTGAATTAAACTACTTAAAGCGAAGACACGAATATTCAGAGAGTGGAACCTTCTATATTTGAAACCGGACCAGGAGTTAGCTTAGTTCTGGGAAGTCCCTCCTCCCCACCCCAGCTCTTCTTTCTGTGCAGCTGGAGATGCACAGATGTTGTTTCAGGCAGTGCCATTTACGACACAAACACAAAAGTGGCAGTAAAAAAAAAACAAAAAACCCACGCCACCACATTTGTCCCGGCAGAATGACTGCATTGATTCCGTAGCTAAGAAAGAAATGAGGTCTCCCACTCTAGCTGATTCCCCAAAAGAAAATTAATGCTTCTGAAAGCAAGCTTTAATAATCACTTTCCTTCTTTCTTGTCCAGTTTAATGAAAAAGAGGATTAGGGGTGGCAGGGTAGCAGTGTTCCAACGTTTGAGGGGTGGCCACAAAGAAGAGGGGGTCAAGCTATTCTCCAAAGCCCCTGAAGGCAGGACAAGAAGCAATGGATGGAAACTCATCAAAGAGAGAAGCAACCTGGAACTAAGGAGGAATTTCCTGACTGCGAGAATAATTCATCAGTGGAACAGCTTTTCTCCAGAAATTATGGGTGCCCCAACACTGGAGGTTTTCAAGAAGAGATTGGACAAGTCATTTGTCTGAAATGGTATAAGGTCTTCTGCTTGAGCAGGGGGTTGGACTAGAAGACCTCCAGGGTCCCCTCCAATGTGGTTATTCTGTTTCTATTTGATAGCCCAGATTTTTTTTTTTCTAATTTCCTCTCTCTCCTCCTCCTCTGAGGTTTCTTATACCTATCCTGCCCAAATTTCAGAAGCCCAAAATGAATTCAAGTGCATACATGGGGAAAGCACAGGGAAACCATCTCTCTCTCTCTCTCTCTCTCTCTCTCTCTCTCTCTCTCTCTCTCTCTCTCTGTGTGTGTGTGTGTGTGTGTGTGTTTCTTCTCTCTCTGTCTTTCTCTCTGTCTTTCTTCTCTCTCTCTCCTCTCTTTGTTTCTCTTTCTTTGTTTCTCTCTCTCTGTCTTTCTCTCTTCTCTCTCTCTCTCTCTCTTTCTTCTCTCTCTTTCTTCTCTTTCTCTCTCTTTCTGTTTCTCTCTCTGTGTCTTTCTCTCTTCTCTCTTTCTCTCTCTTTCTGTCTTTCTTCTCTCTCTCTCTTTCTCTGTTTCTCTCTCTTTCTCTCTCTCTCTTTCTGTTTCTCTCTCTGTGTCTTTCTCTTTCTCTGTTTCTCTCTCTTTCTCTCTGTCTTTCTTCCCCCTCTCTCTCTTTCTCTGTTTCTCTCACCTCTCTCTCTGTTTCTCTCTCTGTCTCTCTCTCTTCTCTCTTTCTCTCTTTCTTTTCTCTCTCTCTCTCTCTTTGTTTGTGTGTGTGAGAGAAAGAGAGAGAAAGAGAGAAGAGAGAAAGACAGAGAGAGAAACAGAAAGAGAGAGAGACACACACAGAGAGAGAGAAACACAGAGAGAGGAGAGAGAAACAGAGAAAGAGAGAGAGAGAGAGAGAGAAGAAAGACAGAGAGAAAGAGAGAGAAAGAGAGAAGAGAGAAAGACACAGAGAGAGAAAGAGACAGAGAAAGAGAAACAGAGAGAGAAAAGAGAGAAAGACAGAGGGAGAAAGAGAAACAGAGAAAGAGAGAGAGAGAGAGAGAGAGAGAGAGAGAGAAAGAGAGAGAGAGAGGAGTTCCTTTGCTCCTATTTTATCCTTGCATTGGATCACTGCCTGAAGCAGATCCAATCCGATGCACAGAATCCTTCTGTATCCTCCACACAGCATCCAGGACCTTTGTTGAATTACCAAGGCAACCCCAAAATAAAATAAAATAAAATCCAAGCAAGCGCTCTGCACAGTCCTTGAATTACCGACTGGAGCTCACTGGGTGCTTCGGCTGACAGCCGCCGGTTTCAGACGGGGAGTCCAGGGTGGGAAAAAAAACCAATCTAGGGAAAAAAAATCTATCTAGGTGGTCCCCAGGAGTAGAAAACGACATAATCCCTCCACTGTGTGCCACAGTGGTCCCCATTTCTGCAAACTGCCTTAACAGAATCTGCAAGTAGCTCCGATTACATTTCCGTGATGATGCAAAACATATTTTTTTTTTACTAAGGTTCCACCCTCAGAAAGCGTCCAAAATTCCTTGCTTTCCGCCGTGTCCATTCCATTTTGATCATTTGATTTGGCAGCTGCCTTTGAGCCTGATATATATTTTTTTGCAAACGCCTCTGCCCTATCATAAGACGTAAATGATTATTATGTTAATAATAATAATAATAATAATATTAATAATAATCATCATCATCTATATAAATAAAAATGTAAATGTTCGTTTGTTCAAAATATTAAATCTCCGAAAGTTCTTCACCGATTGCTTTGAAATTTTGACACAACGTTGCATACGAATACGTGCGTGTTTCTATGTATCTACTATTATTTAGATGTCACACCTGTGACAGGTAAAAGATGCTTTTTTTGAAAAACAGCACCATCTGTTGGACGTAAAAGCAACACACGCTACGATTTTACGATTCCATTTCAGTGTTTCCGATTTACGATCCATTTACGATTTCCAAATTTCCAATTTTACGATTCCACTTCAATGTTTCCGATTGCATTGTTAAATTGAATTTTCATAGATTTCGATTTATTTTCATTTTGATGTAATTATTTCGTGTGACATTGCGTTGGAATTGAGCTGTGTCGTTTACCATAGCGTTCATTCTTTTCCATTTAACCAGACTGAGCCACAGCAACGCGTGGCCGGGTACAGCTAGTAATAATAATAATAATAATAATAATAATAATAATAATAATAATAATAATAATAATAATAATA
>NW_015387968.1:153005-178982 GCF_001527695.2 Protobothrops mucrosquamatus | reverse complement strand
ACACACACACACACACACACACACAGAATGAATTGTGTGCAGCAAGGATAACATCTTATTCAATGGAACATTCTAAAACAATTTGCAACTGAGGTAGAAAACCACAAACTCTTCAACATGGAAAAAATGAACCTGTCAGTTGCCACAAAACTTTTGCACACAATCAATTCTACTCTAAACCAGGTCACAGAAACAAAACACAGGGGGTCCGGACAGACAAGACCCAAGACAGAAGACCTATATAGCCTGAACAGACAGACTTGAAGTGTGAAGAGGAAGCTCAGAAAACCAGCTGTCGCCACACACACTAAAAGCAGAATTGCCAAAGACTGTGATGGAGAAATAGGCCATGGGGAAGGGAAAAAAAGGAGCCTAACCGCAGAGGAGTGAGAAATACAGCAGCCAAATTGCAAAGCTAAAGAATTTCTTGCAAGTGGCAAAAGAAGCCTGGAGCAGCTCTGCAGAGGACAATTTCTTCGGGGCAAAGTCTTCCAGCAACTCCGTCTCGAAATCCGCTTTGAGCATCAGATGTTAACACCATGTTATAGACACCCTGACACACTCAGAGATGAGACTCTGGCTGTAGAAATGTTGAAGCTGGGGCTTCCTTCCAGACATTAAGCCCTTAAAGAATTCTCCTGGGCTTCCAGACAGAAGATTTGAGGACCAGCTACTTAGCTATCAAAGTAGGTCACCTTTTTTTTTTTTTTTTCACTCGGACTACGATCATCCCAAGAAGGGTTCAAAATCAGATAAACACATCTTCTCTGCGACTTTTGAACAGAGTTTAGCTGGCGAGATGGAAACAGGCATTGGAAAACAGGAGAGGGCTATATAAATACATAGGAAACTGTACCACACAGCAATATTTTCAGGATTATACAGTGAAGATAGTCTATCCTTCCAAAAGGGATATCATTCCATTTGGTGCTTCACCCTTCCAGGACACCGTAGGAAATGGGAAAGTCCAACTTCTCCTTCCCAATCCATTGGTCTATCATTAGACTACGATTCCCACCAGCCCTGAAGAGCAATTAAAAGGCTATTAATTAACCAGAGTCCTTCTAAAATCTTGGTTGGATCCATCCTGTCAGGCACAAAGAATCAGGACCGCCGGTTAGGTTGCAGCATAGACGATTGATGCATTGATCCACAAGAATCTGGTCAACTAAAGTTCCACAATAATTCAGATAATTCAGGAGGAGTTAAGACTTGAATTGTTTTTGGCAACATAAGGAATCTAGGCTGATGACTTGTTTCACTCCGCCCTCCAGCTCTGCCTGCTTTTCTCCTACACATCCACGGTTGATGGGTTTTGGAGCCTTTGACATAAACGCTAGGGAGAGGTATTTCAGAAACTCTTTAAAAAAGCAGAGGGGACCCCCAAGGGGGTGGGGGAGAAAGGTAATTTAATTAGAGTGACACTGATTGAATGCAAAACACTGCAGTTCAGGACAGACTGTCTAGTTCGATTGGCTAAAGAGTCGCCTATTCAGTTCTTCTCCAGAGGAGACTCAGCAAAAGATCCATCTGAGATTCTGGACAGCTGCCTTCCACCCCCATCTAGAATCCAGAGCTGGACAGCTGATGGCCTCCACAAGGAAAGAAATAATGTTCTTTATTCTGATTGTCCAAAATTACATTTTTAAAGGGAAGATTGCCAGTTTAGTGTGTCTCAACAGCAAGCTTTACAAATAAAAAGCAGGAGCTAATCAAACAGGAGCAAGAGAGGCCCACACCAGTAATAAGACAGGTCCTGTCCCTGCTAACCTAATTAATATCCATCTGCTTTTTTTTCCCCAAACAAAGCAACTGTCCATTTCAGACACTCAATTCCCCCATCCCCCTAATTCGCAGCAAGCTTCTCCCCTCCTCCACAATTACACAAACATCTGGCTGGGAAGCTCACAAAAAGCCTTGGGGGCATCTCTCTGTTTGATGCCCCTACTTCAGTTAGACAGAAAAATATAAAGAATGGAGAGGATCTGATTTCTCCAGGTCACAGATGACTTTTCTAAGGTTTATGGACTATACAAGGTCCAAGAGACACACCAAACAGGCAAGGAAATTTTAAGGTGCTTGGTTGTGTCCCTTAAGTGCCCCCTCCCATATACTGTATATATACCATTGTAAAGCAAGTTTTTTTTTAAAAAAATAAACAAACGCAGAGAGTCTTTAAAAAGAGAAGAGCCAAAATAAATTCACTTTTAACAAATCCATTTACTGCCCCCCAAAATCTGAATTCTAGAAAAACATTTGCATTAAAAAAATTATTCTAAAGCTAGAACACATGCAGTATATATTTTGTTGCTGTCAATTGTCAGGGTTTCCTCCCGTTTCTTCTCTTTCTGGATGTCGACTCTTTTTTTCAGATTCCCCACCCCTACTCCCCACCCCAGCTTCAAATGCCCATTTGGTCCCGTGGTTAAGGCACCTGGCTAGAAAGTGGGAAGCTGTGAGTTCAAGTCCCGCCTTAGCCTGAAAGCTGACTGGGTGACTTTGCAACTTGTTGGATTAAGGCCCCCTTTTCAAAGCATGCACGCTGGCTTAAGGATTCAGGTTTGAACGCAGCCTGTTTCCCAGTCAACGTGCTTTGAAAGTGGCTCTTATTGGCTAGCTGAAAGTTTTTTATAATCCAGACATGTGCGTGAATTCTGCCCGATGAAAGCGTTCAGCCTCGGCCGAATGCCAAGCCACAATTCATCAAACAACTTAAAAGGACGAGACACGCTTCAAAGGAAAGAAACGGAAAAACTATTCCACATGCAGCAAAGGGGTTCCCTGCCCCAGCTCTGATTTGCAGACCCCCCTTGACTTGAAGAAACTTCTTAAAAACAAAAGAGGGTTTTCAAAACTTGAAACCAAGAAGAAACTAGCTGCCTCTCACATTAGAGTTTGGCATTTCTGTGCTAAAGTGCAACACCTTTTAAATTTTAGGATAAGGGGAACAGAAAGGAGAAGGGAAATTGGACATAAAGGCAGGGATGAATAGAATAGAATAGAGAATATAAGAGTAGAGTAAAATACTCTATAGTAGAATAGAATAGAATAGAATAGTAGAGTAGAGTAGAATAGAAGAGTAAAACACTCTATAGTAGAATAGAATAGAATAGAATAGAATAGAGAATATGAGTAGAGTAAAATACTCTATAGTAGAATAGAATAGAATAGAAGAGTAAAACACTCTATAGTAGAATAGAATAGAATAGAGAATATAAGAGTAGAGTAAAATACTCTATAGTAGAATAGAATAGAATAGTAGAGTAGAGTAGAATAGAATAGAAGAGTAAAACACTATAGTAGAATAGAATAAAATAGTAGAGTAGAGTAGAGTAGAGTAGAGTAGAATAGAAGAGTAAAACACTCTATAGTAGAATAGAATAGAATAGAATAGAATAGAATAGAATAGAATAGCTTTATTGATTGGACACACAACGAATTTGTCTCTGGTGCAGAAGAGGAAGCACTTTCGGCTACCATGTTGAAGCTGTGCAAAATTCTTAACAGTCAGAAAGCTTAACGGTAGAGATCTTATCTCCCCCATTACTGTTTTCTTCTACTAAATTGTTTACATAACCATATTATTTTTGGTAAGCGCTGCAGGGACAGTTTCACGTGGATTTTGCTGGGGTTTTTTTCCCTCCCCTCCCCTTCTCCTGAACATGGTCCACAGCAAGCCATCTGGTACCCTAGGATAAGTGCGAGGCTCCACTGTTCACTGAATCAAAACCTGGTTAATCTTCACAAAGTGCACAAAGACACACCATCCACCCCAGGCGGCGTGAGTGGGGTTCAAGATTTTAAAAAATGGTTTTCCTAATCTCCAAAGTATCTATGAAAGTGTAGCGAAGAAGCCTCCCTAGCAGAGAGCCTGGTAGCTTAATATTTGGAAGTATGAACTTTTATTCCCGTTAACTTTGGCTCCCACTTTGCTCCATCCTCTTTCAGTTTTCCTTAGCTAGTTACCGAATCCACCCATTTTGTACGTTTCCACAAGACGGTGAACCCCTAGGCTTGCACAACGCAGGAAGCCACAGAAAACCAAGGTTAAACACGAACCCATTCGAGCACAGGCAAAGGGTAACAGAATAACAAAGAGTTTTAAAAGGGACCTTGGAGGTCTTCTAGTCCAACCCCCTGCGGAAGCAGGAAACCCTAGCATTTCAGACAAAGTGGCTGTCCACTCTCTTCTTGAAAAGCTCCTGTGATGGAGCATCCACAACTTCTGGAGGCAGGTTGTTCCATTGGTTAATTGTTCTCACTGTCAGGAAATTTCTCCTTAGTTCTAGGTTGCTTCTCTCCTGGATTAGTTTCCATCCCTTGTTTTTTGTCCTGCTCATAGACTATATTTAGACATATAGAGCCAGAAGGGACCCCAGAGGTCTTCTAGTCCAACCCCCTGCTCAAGGCGCCAGCCTTATATCCTGCCAGTTAAATCATTGACCAGTCTATTCCTGAAAACCTCGAGTGACGGAACGCCCACAACTCCGGGAGGCAAAATATTCCATTGTTCTCACTGTCAGAAAATTTCTCCTTACTTCTAGGCTGGATCCCTCTTTACGTAACTCTTGTAAGCAGAATGACACCCCTTGAAATAAAAGTCTGTGGAGATTCTCAGCCATCCAGCCCAGAGTTGTCCCAAAGGTGCTTTTTCAGGCAGCAACTGGATTTCCTTTTTTTTCTTTGAAGGCATTTTGCTTCTCCTCCAAGAAGCTTCTTCAGCTTCTCCCCCACCGTCCAGCTTTTTGGAGGAGAAGCCAAAAGCCTTCAGAGAAAAACAAGAAAGTCCAGTTGCCTCCTGAAAAAAAAAAAAAAACCCACCTTTGGGACCTTGGAATAAAAGCCCCTTCCCCTCTCTCCCCCCTTGGAAGAAGAAATAAAATCTTAAAAAACTCTTACAAGGAGAGGCGGATCAGCTGAGCAGCGGCCCCAGCGTTCCCAACCGTTGCTTAGCGAGACGAACCCAACAAGACGTCTCAGCAGGCGATGGCTTTTCCCCCCTCCTTCAAGGTAACCCAGAGCAACAGGCGGTTCAAATCCAGCCTGGGCAAAACAGACCGGGCACAGCACGTTCCTCGCCCTCATGAAGGCGGCGGAAACCAGCGCTTCTTTATTTTAGCTGGAGGGCATCTATTGATATAAATCGGCGCGCCAGGAAGGGTAGGAAGCAAAGAAGGCGCGACTGGGGAACGGAAAGAGGCTCCGGTGTGTGTGGGTGTGTGTGTGTGTGTGTGTGTAAAAGCGGGCACAAAGGGTTTCATTTCGGGGAAAATCACAGAATCAAACGGGGCGGGTGGAGAAAGAGCGTCCCAACTGGTGATTTTTTTTTAAAAAAAAGCCACGTTTCCACTCCCTTTTCTTTCCTTTTGCACAAAAATGCGCACTAAAATGCGCTCCCCAAGGATGCAGTTTCTGGAAAGAGCGCGCACCAGCCAGAAAAAAAAAAAGGGGGTGGTCGCCAGCCCCTTGTTTAAAAGCAACCCACCCACCCTCCTTCCAGGACTGCAATGCCCACCCCGCCCAGGTCTTTCCTGCAAAGCCCACAACGTCTGCAAGCAGCCAGAGGAGAAGAACAGAGACGGACCACCGGAGGGGAAACCCCCCACCCCACCCCCAGCCCCAAATAGTTACCGAGGAAACGAAGTTGGTTCTCCTTCTTTTAAGTTCTTCTCTTTGAGTTGCAGCCTGCGAAGTTTCGGACAGGGCGGAGGGAAGCAACATTTCCTGGAGTTGTAAAAATTGGCGGCTACCAGTGTCGAAACGCATCTGGAGGAGGGGGAGGGTGGGGGGGGTGGGAGGAGCCAGCTGTGCAGAGCTGCAAATGACAAGGCTATCCTCCAATGAGGGAGGCGGGCTGCGGGGGGGGAGGGTCATTAACATAAGGAGATCCTTTTTTTTTTTTTTTAATATGTGAAAATTTCATGAAGTTTATTAATATGATTGACTCTTAAACTTGACACAGTGAAGTAGGCCAGAGATATTTTATGAATGGATGTAAAAATATTGTTTCTTTATCGTCAGAAAAAATAGATTTTTAAGAAGGCTATAAATGTATGAAATAACAGTAAGCCCAAACATAAGGAGTGGCACAAACATAAGGCACAAACAGTGGCACAAACATAAGGAGATCCTTGAATGGAAGTCAAAGCCTCTTCCTAACTTTTGGGTCCTTTGGAGTGTGTGTGTGTGTGATATTTGCCTGCACGGGCCAATAGGGGAAATTGGGGTGGGTGGGGGGTCGGATCCCCCTGAAAAGGGGGGCATTTCCCCAAACCCGGTTGTCTTTGGCGCCGCCGGTGGCAACTGCCAAGGGGAGTGGGCTTGCGACCCTCACCAGCCAAGAATAAAAAAGCGATGCGTGCATTAATAGAAAGACGAATTAGAAAGGAACGTGATGTGTAATTTTGAATATACATATTAGCAAGATTGAGTGATTAATTAACATATTGTTTATGATAGTTAACTATTTTCTATTATTGTTTGTTAAATACATGAACCCAGACATTATGCGGTTTGCTAAATATTGAGAATGTTACTTGGGAAAACCCCAACCCTAACCTTAATCCCAACCCCAACCCCGACCCCACCTTATTCCTAACCCCATTAAAAACTAATAAAATCTATCTCTCTATATAAAAAATACGGCTTGTATGCTTTACAAGAGCGGGAAGCTCTTGCCTCCATCCCTGCTCAAATCCACCAGAAAAGAAACACCTATTTTAACGCAACTTAAACCTGGCAGCGAAGAAAGTCCTCGACTTACAATGCTTCATTTAGTGACCGTTCAAAGTTACGACGGCACCGAAAACAGCGACCTAGGAGTGTTTTTCACACTTGCAATCGTTGCAGCTTCCCCAGGGTCCCATGATCAACATTTGGATACGGGGCAACCGACTCGTATTTACGACGGTCGCAACGTCCCTGGATCACGTGATCCCCGTTTTGCGACCTCTCGTCCAGGGGGGAAGCCAAATTCGCCGAACGACCATATTTATGAACTTGTCCACTGCAGTGATTCCCTTAACAACTGTGGCAAGGAAGGTCATAAAAGGGGGCAAAATTCACCGATCCACGGCTTCATTTCACCACCAACCTATCTGGAGTTCCATTTTCGGTTCCTAAGGGAGTTTTGCCCCTGTTTGTGATGACAAACGGGTGGAACGAAATAACACCCACTGTTCTTTTCTTTTCTTTTTTTTCTAACACGTTTATTGAAAAATTAAACCGGAGTCTCTCTTTTATGTACACAGAGTGAAATCGTGAAGGGTTTCCCCCGTTATTGGCTAGGGACCGATGACAAGGCGGGATCCGGGGAATGTCACTTCAAGAGGCGCCCGTCACAAGGATGAAATCCCGAAACCGTCAGAATCGGTGTCCCCGGATGGTCCTACTTCCCTCTCTTGGTGCCTGCATCTTCTCCTGCCCAAAATCTCTGGGACCTGCCACGATGGTAAAAATGTTCCCGTAAGATACAAGGGGGAGATGGTAGGAAGAGCTACGAGAGAAAGCAGGTGTCGTTTCCATACAGGTGTCTTGCCAGGTTATTCGAACACAGAGGCAAAAGGGAAGAGACAGGTGAACTAAATGGTGTTTTATGAATCTGTTAAGGTTGATCGCTGGGAAGAAGGACGATGGGCTTCCATGTTCAAGGTCTGTCAAGATTGGGGAGCCGTTAGAAGTGGGGGGGGCACTTAGCCGAGAGAAATTATATCCCAATCTGACGTCTGCTCGGTGGGGAATCCTGTCTGGGCTCTACCTGGGTGTACAGGTGTGCACACGACTGGATGCCTCAGACACCTTGTCACCCCGTTCTTTCCTCCCGTCTCTTGGGCGTTTGGCTTCGGGCTCTTCCAGACGGCCCTTCTCCCCCCCCTCCCTAAAGTGCAACGTTGAATTCTGTGACGAGGAAATCGACGTAATCCTTCTCTTTCGCCTTGAAAGCCTCGGCGATGATGCGGGCGGTTTCGCGGTGCTCCCTCCCGCGGAGGGCCGTGCCGTTGACTTCCAGGATGACTTGGCCCACCTTCAGCTGGCCGCAGTTGTGAGCCGATCCGCCTTTCTGTGGCATGGAAGGAAAGACAGGAAAGAAAAAGGGAAGGAAAGGAAAGGAAAGGAAGGAAGTTAGGAAGAAAAGAGAAAGAGAGAAAGAAAAAGAAAGGAAAGATAGAGAGGAAGGAAGGAAGGGAGAGAGGAAGGAAGGAAGGGAGAGAGAGAGGAAGGAAGGAAGGAAAGGGAGAGAGAAAGAAAAAGAAAGAGAGAAAGTAAAGCAAGATAGAGATGGATGGAAGGAAGGAAGGAAAGGAGAGAGGAAGGAAAGAAGAAAGGAAGGAAGGAAAGAAAGAGGGAGAGAGAAAGAAAAAGAAAGAAAGGCAAGATAGAGAGAAGGAAGGAAGGAAAGGGAGAGAGAAAGAAAAAGGAAGAAAGTAAAGCAAGATAGAGAGATAGATGGAAGGAAGGAAGGAAAGGAGAGAGGAAGGAAAGAAGAAAGGAAGGAAGGAAAGAAAGGGAGAGAAAAAGAAAAAGAAAGAAAGGCAAGATAGAGAGAAGGAAGGAAGGAAGGAAGGAAAGGGAGAGAGAAAGAAAAAGAAAGAAAGTAAAGCAAGATAGAGAGATGGATGGATGGAAGGAAGGGAGGAAGGAAAGAAGAAAGAAAGGAAGGAAAGAAAGAAAGAGGGAGAGAGAAAGAAAAAGAAAGAAAAAAAGGCAAGATAGAGAGAAAGAAGGAAGGAAAGAAAGAAAGAAAGAAAGAAAGAAAGAAAGAAAGAAAGAAAGAAAGAAAGAAAGAACAATTTAATCGTTTTGTGGGAGTTGAGGGGAAGAGCTTATCACAAAGGTCCTTCTTTTTCTCCAAGGTCAGGGCTGGGCTGAGAGCAAAGCTATGGGAAAAACCTCTCCAGCATTTTGCCGACACTTCTTACAAAACAGAACTGACCTGGATGTTCTTTCAGAGGACAAGGAAGCCCCACTTCCTCAAGGAGGACCCTCTGAATTCATACCTGGATGGTGACAATCCTGGGCAGGGGCTGTCGAGTGTTTGCCCCCCCTTGAATGGCTATGCCCAAGGTCGGAGCGCTCTTAGGCACCCGGATGAGATGTGACGTTGGCTCCAGGAGTCCTGGCTGCAGGGAGACAAGAGAGGAGAAGAACATCGGTGGAGAAGGAGGACCAAAGCTGGCACGGGAAGGGACGGGAAGGACTCGTCTCCAAACTTTTACTAAAGTCCCAAATCTCGCGGGCTAATCAATCCCGGAGCAATCCTGACTTGGGCGCAATCAAACCGGTGTTGCAAAATGTTAGGGTACGGGATGTGTGTGTGCGTGTGTATTAAGGAAGGAAGTTAGGAAGAAAGGAGAAAGAGAGAAAGAAAAAGAAAGGAAAGATAAAGATAGAGAGGAAGGAAGGAAGGAAGGAAGGAAGGAAAGAAGGGAGAGAGGAAGGAAGGAAGGAAGAGGAAGGAAGGAAGGAAGGAAGGAAGGAAGGAAGGAAGGAAAAGGAAGGAAGGAAGGAAGGAAGGGAAGGGAGAGAGAAAGAAAAAGAAAGAGAAAGTAAGGCAAGATAGAGAGATGGGTGGAAGGAAGGTTTCATTTTTTTTGCTTCTGGGCGAAGCGTAGGGGCCAAATGGACGGTGCCCCTACAATTACGAGAAGTCCTCGATTTACGACTACCGAGTCAGAGAGGAAGTCGTTCTGCAGGGAGCAGAACTTGCAAATTGCAAGGGAGGAAAGAAAGAAAGAAAGAAAGAAAGAAAGAGAGAGAGAGAGAGAGAGAGAGAGAGAGAGAGAGAGAGAGAGAGAAAGAAAGAAAGAAAGAAAGAAAGAAAGAAAGAAAGAAAGAAAGAAAGAAAGAAAGAAAGAAAGAAAAAAACTTACATTGAAAGAAATCAGAATTCTCCACTGTTGGCCCGACTTTATAAGACAGACGTTTCTCTACTTACGACCACAAGGGAGCCCAACATTGCTGTTGTTAAGTGAGACATTTGTTAAGTGTGTTTTGTCCCGCTTTATGACTGTTCTTGCCCCAGTTGTTAAGTGAAACTGACTTCCCCATTGATTTTGCGTGCAAAAGGGGATCGCCTGACCTCGGGACACGGTGACGGTCGTAAGTGTGAGTCAGTTGCCAAGCCTCCGAATTTTGATCACACGATCATGGGGATGCTAGGAAGATTGAAAGGGTGGGAAACGGTCCCTTTTTTTCAGCGTCGTCGTAATTTGAAACGGTCACTAAATGACCTGGAGTAAGTCGAGGACTTCCCGTAAGGCAGGATGTGATCTAGGAATAAAAGCAATTATTTCTCTTGCCAGCTTGGGGCAAACTAGAGGGAGAAAAGAGGGCTAAATTAACTGCCTGGATGGGATTCATTTTTTTTCTATGCTGAGAAATGAAGAAATGTGATTTGTTTTCGAATGTGGAAAAGGCAATGCTGCCCTCTAGTGGACAAAAGTTGACGTGGCCACCTTTATTTTCTGCCAAGTTCAACGCCGGCCGTTGTTAGTCGGCACAAATTACTCTATTACAAAGTATAGTTCCTAGGAAATCAGAAGGAGGTGTTTCGTGTTGAGTTTTCATCCCGTCTCCTTGCCTAAGAGGGAGTCTGGGCTGGTTGGTCAGCGTACCAGACTAGAAACGGAGGAGTCCTGAGTTCTAATCTTGCCTTAGGCAGGAAACCGACGGAGTGACCTTTGGCCAGCCTTTCTCTCTCCACCCTAGAAAGAAAACAAGGGCAAAAGACTTGAAAATCTGCCCAAAACACTACAGGGAGTCCTCAAAGGCGATGCTTGGCTTTATAACGTTAAGAGCGCAAAGCTAAGTGGGGTTAGCTCTGATTTACAGGTTATCCTCGACTTACAATCATCCCGTTAGTGACCGTTCAAAATTCCAACGGCGCTGAGAAAAAGCGACTTATGGATTTTTCATCCTTATGACTTTTGCAGCATTCCTGTGGGTCACGTGATCAAAATTCTGACGCTTGGCCACTGACTTGTATTCATGACGGTTTGCCATGTCCCGGGGTCACGTAATCCCTTTTTTTGGGTGACCTTCTGACAAGCAAAGTCAATGGGGAAGCCGGCTTCCCTTAACCCACGTGCGATTAACTTAACAACTGCAGCGATTCGGTTAACAACGGTGGCCAGAAAGGTCCTCGATGGGGCCAAAAACTCACCTAACGGCTGTCTGGCTCAGCGAGGCAAATTTTGGGGTCAGCTGTGGTCATAAGTTGAGGACTACCTGTATTACATCAGTGGGCATGAGCAGGAAATCACAGCCAATCACTTTCCTATTATTATAGAAGAGAGCTGGAAGGGACCTTGGAGGTCTTCTAGTCCAGCCCCCTGCTCAAGCAGGAGAACCTATACCATTTCAGACAAGTGGCTGTCCAGTCTCTTCTTAAAAACATCCCGTGTTGGAGCATTCACAGCTTCTGGAGGCAGGTGGTTCCACTGGCTAATTGTCCTCACTGTTAGAAAGTTTCTCCTTAATTCCAGGTTGCTTCTCTCTTTGATCAGTTTCCAACCGTTGTTTCTCATCCTTCCTTCTGGTGCTCTGGTGAATAATTTGACCCCCTCTTCTTTGTGGCAGCCCCTCAAATACCGGAAGACCGCTATCCTGTCTCCCCTATTTCTTCTTTTCTTTAGACTAGCCAAACCCAAGTCCTGCAGCCGTTCTTCATATGTTTTGGTCTCCAGGCCTTGGATCATCTTAGTTGCTCTTCTCTGAACTTTTGGGTTAGGGGTTGAGCTTGATTTGAAGTTGTGACTTTAAATGTGGTGGTGGGGTGGGTGGGTAAGGAACTGGGGCCAGGCTCTAGATAACACACACACACACACACACCATCTTTGCCTGTTGCTAATGCTCATGCCCGAGGGATGCCTTACCGGTTTGGCTCCTGTCTCCACTGCTCCACCCACTCTGGGGACTTCCTGCGGGCTTCGCGTCGGCAGGCCCCGGAACCGTTGGCTCCTCTCTCTGCTGGTGTTGAGTTCCGCTTCTCCCAGGTCGACGCCGCTGTCTTCGCTCAGGGTCTGCCCGCTGTCCGAGAGCTGGGAGAGCGTGGAGGCTGGGATGGGAAACAACGGCGAGAGACAAGCTGTTAGGGAAGCAGCAGAGCAGAGAAAGGAAGTGGGGGGGGGGCTGAGAAGAGAACCACAGAGCTGGATGGGACCATGCAGGTCTTCTAGTCTATGCGTAAATATTTGGATGAAAATATGTACCAGCTGCATTCACTACTGTTATATGAGCCGAAAGGCACCAAGGGGGAAGCTCACTTCCCTTTGGAATATATTGTCAAGCGCAAGGACGTCTGTGCCCACTTCATTGATTGTGCATTATTTATGTTAGATTTGAAAAGAAGAGAAGAGAAGAGAAGAGAAGAGAAGAGAAGAGAAGAGAAGAGAAGAGAAGAGAAAGGGAGGGAGGGAGGGAGGGAGGGAAGGAAGGAAGGAAGGAAGGAAGGAAGGAAGGAAGGAAGGAAGGAAGGAAGGAAGGAGGGGAGGGAGGGGNTAGACTAGCCAAACCCAAGTCCTGCAGCCGTTCTTCATATGTTTTGGTCTCCAGGCCTTGGATCATCTTAGTTGCTCTTCTCTGAACTTTTGGGTTAGGGGTTGAGCTTGATTTGAAGTTGTGACTTTAAATGTGGTGGTGGGGTGGGTGGGTAAGGAACTGGGGCCAGGCTCTAGATAACACACACACACACACACACACACACACACACACACACACACACACACACACACCATCTTTGCCTGTTGCTAATGCTCATGCCCGAGGGATGCCTTACCGGTTTGGCTCCTGTCTCCACTGCTCCACCCACTCTGGGGACTTCCTGCGGGCTTCGCGTCGGCAGGCCCCGGAACCGCTGGCTCCTCTCTCTGCTGGTACCGAGTTCCGCTTCTCCCAGGTCGACGCCGCTGTCTTCGCTCAGGGTCTGCCCGCTGTCCGAGAGCTGGGAGAGCGTGGAGGCTGGGATGGGAAACAATGGCGAGAGACAAGCTGTTAGGGAAGCAGCAGAGCAGAGAAAGGAAGTGGTGGGGAGGGGGGAGGCTGAGAAGAGAACCACAGAGCTGGATGGGACCATGCAGGTCTTCTAGTCTATGCGTAAATATTTGGATGAAAATATGTACCAGCTGCATTCACTACTGTTATATGAGCCGAAAGGCACCGAGGGGGAAGCGCAAGGATGTCCGTGCCCACTTCATTGATTGTGCATTATTTATGTTAGATTTGAAAAGAAGAGAAGAGAAGAGAAGAGAAGAGAAGAGAAGAGAAGAGAAGAGAAGAGAAGAGAAAGGGAGGGAGGGAGGGAGGGAGGGAGGGAAGGAAGGGAAGGAGGAAGGAAGGAAGGGTGGGTCAGGGAAGGAAGGAAGGAAAGAAGGAAGGAAAAGAAAGGGAGGGAGGGAGGAAGGATGGGTCAGGGAGGGAAGGAAGGAAGGAAGGAAGGAAGGAAAAGAAAGGGAGGAAGGAAGGATGGGTCAGGGAAAAGGAAGGAAGGCAGGAAGGAAGGAAGGAAGGAAGGAAAGAAAAAAGAATGTCAAAGAAATGAAGAGGTCACCTCTGGTCTGAGGCAATGGCTTAACTTCATTCACATCTGGTTCGCTATTCGGCCGATGAACTTCAACCATGATAAACTGCTGGGTGTTCCCCACTTCAAATCCGCCCTTCTCGCTGGGAGGGGAAGCAGCTGGGTGAGAGGGGAGGGGTGGCGGGGTAGGGGAGCTTGGGACTGGGCCTGCCGTCTCCGGGGAGGGCTGTCTCAACCGCGTGGGCGACTGGATCCGAGGGAACGGTAGCATCGGGTGCTGGTTGATCAGCAACAATCGGGCCTCCATGGGCTTCCTAGACGCGCGAGTCGCTGGAGAGATGGAGGCGTAGATGGAGCTGGCGGCCGAGTCCTCCATGGAAGAGCCGGTGGTGGAGCTGGAGGCAAGGCTGTAGGTGTCCTTCTCAGAGAGGCTGGAAGATGGCCTGGGGCCTTGAGGAGCCCTGAAGAACAGTCCTGACTGGGAGGATTCAGAAGATCCCAAACCAGGTTTGTGCGCTTTGTCTGAAGAGTCCGCCCGGGACTGAGAGGAGGCAGCAGGAGGTGAGGGTCTAAAAGCTGGAAGTTCTTCACAGAATGAGGAGACATCATCCTAAACAGGAAGGAACGGATGAAAGAACATTCAGACATGGCTAGAAGAGCAGGAGAGGGCCATCTTTCCATGGTGAGGGAGACATCAGGGGTTGAGATTCCAACTGAAGGAAGGACCCTGCCAGAAACAAGTGTGGGTTTAGTTGAATATGAACTACTTAGATGGATGCAGGTCATACAATTGCACTACATATTTAATCTCCAGTCAATGAGTAACTAGTTCAGTGACCCACTGTGAATTTAGACATAGCATAAAGAATCCCTGGCACTGGTGACGTTACCTGGTTTACTAATGAAAGGTCTACAAGAAAACCAGCAAGCTCAGAGAACACCAAGGACCCCACAGTCCTCCTCCTCCTCCTCCTCCTCCTCCTCTTCCTTCTCCCCACAAATCTTGTTTTTTTTTAGCACTGATGATGCTACCTAGTTAGGTAATGAAACATCTGCAAGAAAACCACCCAGCTTAAAGAGCACCAAGGACCCCACAGTCCTCCTCCTCTTCCTCCTCCTCTCCACCCATTACTTTCTAGCACTGAAGATGTTACCTAGTTTGGTTAATGAAACGTCTGCAAGAAAACCCCCAAGCTCAGAGAGCACCAAGGACACCACAGGTCGACCCTGAGCAACAAATATTCTCTTCTCTCAGTTAAAAAATCTGTTGTCTCAGCGGGATACTACAATTAATCTTGGGACATCAATATCCTAAGCTGGGCTTCCTTGGGCAGTAACTCTGCTGCTTTAAGGAGCTGCAGAGACTCTGGTGGCATAAATGGGATGTAAGAGAAGGTCATCTACTCTCTGCCCCCCTCACCCTTACCTCCACCTCCTTTAGCAGAACAAAATGGTGGGATGGATGCTGGGTGCTCACGTGAAGAAAGAAAGGCAACAATTTCATACATCAACACATCCTAGAACCATTGAAGTTGGAGAAAAACCAGGAGAAGACCCTCTTGAGATGGTCTCTTACCAGGGAGATGTCAGGTAAGGCATTGATCCTGCTTTGGCTTCCACTTCTACCCCCATTGGAAGAATTCTGGCAACCAGGGAATAAACAAGAAATGTGATATTACGGAGGGATCCAATCACAACGTATTTTGGTATGCAAATTTCTTCTCCATTCAGCCATTCAGGATCACTCTGTCTCTCTCTAATGAAAAAGTTGGAGTAATCAACTTTGGAAATTGGACCTCACCTTGTATTCTGGCTGGTATCAGGAGCAGTAGGCATTGGAAGTAGAGACTGTCAGGGGGTTAAATAAAAGGCCCATGTCATCATTCTTCTAAGGCTAAATATGGTGACTTTTTATAGATTGGGAAGCTTAAGAAAGCAGGAAAACTGCATACAAAGGTCACACAAAGCAACCAGCAATATTTCTTTCTTTCTTTCTTTCTTTCTTTCTTTCTTTCTTTCTTTCTTTCTTTCTTTCTTTCTTTCTTTCTATCTTTCTTTCTATCTATCTATCTATCTATCTATCTATCTATCTATCTATCTATCTATCTATCTATCTATCATCTATCTATCCATCTACAGTATCTATCTGTCTGTCTGTCCGCCCATCTGTCTGTTTGTCTGTCTGTCTATCATTTATCTATCATCCATCATTTATCATCTATCTATGCTCCATCCCTGTCTATCCATCCATCTGTTATCTATCTATATTATCTCTATTCTCTCTCTCTCCCCCAATCCATCTCTCTCTCATCTATTCTCTTTCTCTCAATCCATCTCTCTCTCATCTATCTATTCTCTTCCTCATCTTCTCTCTCTCTCTCTCTCTCTCTCTCTCTCTCTCTCTCTCTCTCTCTCTCTCTCTCTCTCTCTCTCTCTCTCTCTCATTTCTCTGTCGCTTTGGCCATTTCATAATTATGGCAATTGCAAAACCTCTACTCCTCACCCATCTCATCTTTCCTTCTTCTTTCAAAGTCATTTCCTATAACTCAAAATCTCCTTGCCTGGCTTCGCCTAAATCACGACCAACCTCTCTACTTGATACACAAGAGGGCAGTCAATCCCAGGTTTCATAAAAAATCCGAGAAACCTCTGGAAGAATTGGAAAGAAAGAAAGAAAGAAAGAGAGAGAGAGAGAGAGAGAGAGAGAGAGAGAGAGAGAGAGAGAGAGAGAGAGAAGAAGAAGAAGAAGAAGAAGAAGAAGAAGAAGAGGAAGAGGAAGAAGAGGAAGAGGAAGAGGAAGAGGAAGAGGAAGAGGAAGAGGAAGAAAGAAAGAAAGAAAAAGAAAGAAAGAAAGAAAGAAAGAAAGAAAGAAAAAGAAAGAAAGAAAAAGAAAGAACATCCTGTCTCTTCTCCCCCCCCCCCCATCGTGGCTTATTCAATTTGGAAAGCAGTGAACATCCGTGATCAGCCTGAGCCATTTTCAATTAGTACAAAGCACAATTAAACTCCCGCTAATAAAACATGACAGCGATTGGAGAAATCCTTAAGAGGAAGGTGACAGGAACCAGGCTGGGCTGATGGGTTCCTGTTTGACAAGACTTGAAGCGCAAGAAGCAAAACGGAAAATTATTTTTTAGGCAATGATCAACCACCAGCAGCAAAACGTGCTGAGGGTAAAACAGGGCTGTTAGCCCCAGGAGAATCTACACCGTAAGGAAAACAAAACACCGCAGGAAAACATTTGCCTGAAATTGTCAAAACCTGCGGGAATCTGTTCAATTTTTTTTCTACCTCTTCCTTTTTTTAAAAAGGAAAATAAATAAAAAATGAAGTTGCAGATTATCGGGACAGATTAAAATGCGTACGAATGCCCTCAGGCGGCGCGTTTCTCCAAACTCAGCAGTCAGTGAATGAAATTTCACTGAAAAATTAAACAAAATTAAAAATTAAACAGCCTTTTAAAGGCAGTGCGTTTCAAGGAGACAGGAAAGTCGCATTCATAATTTAAAGTCGGCTTCCCTAAATGTTTTAAATTATGTCTCTCGTCCTTAAGAGCCCAACGGCCCAACTCACCACCCTACTTCCACTTGGTATGGATCGATCGATTGAGATTATGTGCCGTGAAATCCATTCTTAACAGATTTTCTTCAGGAAGATCCATTCCCAACCTGATCCTCCTGGTCTTCATCCTTTCACCATCACTATCTATCCATCTATGTCGCTGCTGATTGTTCTCTTCTTTTTCTTTCCACCTCTCCCAACATCAGGGCTTCTCAAAGAAGATGATCTTTGCACAGGATTGATGGATTGATCTGATGCATTGATTATATGCTACCGTTGGGTCTTAGCAGCCACAAGGATAGATTTTTCTCCACGAGGATCTGTCCCCAATTTGGTCCTTCAGGTCTTCCAATGGTGCACCCCTCGCAACTGTTACTACGTTCACCCCACTTGCTGTTGGTCATCCTCTTTTTTCCACCCACTTTCCCCAACTTTAGAGTCTTCTACAGAGATGTGCTTGGTGTAGTAGGCCTCCAGGGCCACTGCAACCAAGTCCATCGATCTCTCCGATGGTCATCCTCTTCTTCTCTTTCCATCCATCTTTCCCAGCATCAGATCTTTCTCCAAAGAGACATTCAAAGGGTAGAGTTCTCCAGAACCCTTTAACAGACTAGCAGAGTTGGAAGGGACCTTGGAGGTCATCTAACCTAGTCCAATCCTCTTCTCAAGGAGGAGACCCTATCCCATTCCAGACAAGTGGCTGTCCAATCTCTTCCTAAAAACCTCCAGTGGTGGATCACCCACAACTTCTAGAAGCAAGTTGTTCCACTAGTTAATTGTTCTCACTGTCAGGAAGTTTCTCCTTAGTTCTAGGTTGCTTCTCTCCTTGATTAGTTTTCATCCGTTGCTTCTTGTCCTTGTCTTCAAACCACGATGGCCCCAAGTCCTCTTTCTGGATTCCCCAGCCTGACTCTCCTAGTCCCTGTCCACACACACACACACACACACACACACACACACACACACACACACAAATCCCCTCCAGAAATTGCTTACCTCCATCAAATCAATCAGCCACAAGAGTCTCTCCTGGCCACGTGGGTTGAGCAGAGGTGGACACAGCATGCAGTAAAGGGAAAAGGTGTAGAGAAAGAAATAGGTTAGAAGCTAAAAAAAAAAGAAGGAAAAATGAAAAGCAATCTAAGCTAAACCTGGGCAGAGCAATTTCCTCGCTTGATTCCCCCTCGTGGTCTTCATCACCCTCTGATGAAAGGGAATTGACTTTCAAAACGGGTTCTCAAGAGAGAAGACGGGCACTGAAATGTGACAGGTTTATATTGATTGCCTCGAAGCTGGCTGAGCTCTGCCTTGGAGAAAGCCATTCCTTCCCCTGAAGACCTGGATATTGCGCAGGGCTGAGAAGATCTCGGCGGACGCCTCACTTCCCGGACACACACTTGGGATGCTGCTAGAGGGCATGGCGTGCCAAAACATCTCGACTTTTCCTTTGTGCCATCGCTCTGCTGAACACCTGATTCTCACAGTCCTGTGTTATGCCTGTTTACCCATGTTGTATGGCTGTAGTATTATTATTATTATCCTTCTTATTATCTTCTTTACTACCCCCTTTATTGGTATTATTGGTATTATTGGTATTATTATTATGGATCATCGCACAGTCAGCCAGATGTTCAGACTGGATTTGGCATTTTATCTACCTATCGAGTCCTTCCCAAGGACCTGGGATAGGTAGATGTGGATGTTTGATGGTATTACAGATCTCGTCGCAGGATGGAAGCAGTTCCTAGTAAGGCCGCCTTTTGCAATTGACTAATAGCGAATTTGTCAATGCCAATGGTGTTCAAGTGGTGCTCCAGTTGTTTTGGGATTGCACCTAAGGCGCCTATTACTACTACTACTACTACTACTACTACTACTACTACTACTACTACTACTACTATTATTATTATTATTATTATTATTATTATTATTATTATTATTATTATTATTATTATTATTATTATTTTGTTTTGCATGTACACTGTGTGCTTATGTACCGGAGACAAATTCCTTGTGTGTCTAATCACACTTGGTCAAATGAAGTCTTCTCTTCTCTTCTCTTCTCTTCTCTTCCCTTCCCTTCCAATCCTTTCCCTTCTCCTTCCCTCCTTCTCCTTCTCCTTCTCCTTCTCTTCTCTTTTCTCTTCTCTTCTCTTCTCTTCTCTTCTCTTCTCTTCTCTTCTCTTCCCTTCCCTCCTCTTCCTTCCCCTTCTCCTCTCTTCTCCCCTCCTCTCCCTTCCCTTCCCTCAATGCCACCAAGCCATTCTAATGCTTGATTTCTCCTCTTCTCCTTCCCCTTCCCTTCCCTTCCCTCTTCTCTTCTCTTCCTTTTCTCTTCCCTTCCCCTCTCCCTTCCCTCCCCTCCCCTCAATGCCACCAAGCCATTCTAATGCTTGATTTCTCCTCTTTTCCTTTTCCTTCCCCTTCCCTTCCTTTTCCTCTTTTCTCTCTCCCCTCCCCTCCCCTCCCTTCTTTCATTTCTCCCCTGTCAATAACCGCCTTTGACTTAAACAGCCACAGGTTTTCAAACTGTTGGAGCTGGTTTTACACGGCTGGGTCGGTTGTCAATGAAAAAAAAAGAGTGATTGGATTTCAGTTTGCTTTAGCACATCGATCGGGCTGCCCTTTGCCTGCCTGCTTGTTTTGCAAGATGGAAACAGGCCTGGCAGAAAGACAGGACGGAGGAACGTATCAAGCAGACTCGCACAAAGGGATGCCTCTGCAAAGAAAAGTGGACAGAAAAAGGAAGATTCTTCCTTCTTCTCACTTCATCTAAGGCCTTTAGATAAGTTCCTTCAGAAAAATGGGGGGGGGGAACTGATCCAAGCTGATTAAAAGTGGAGTTAGTGGATGCAATATAGGACATTAACAGGGAGGGCCTCCTTCTAATCTGAACGGGCTTCAGAATAAGAGGAAGACTAATTTAGGAAGCTAATTGCATCGTGACAGCAGACCGGAGACAAAAGCAGAACATCTCAATAAATGTGATTTGCTTCTTCTTCCTGTCGGTGAATTTTCCGGGCCCGGAGTGGAAAAACACACACACACACAAATGGGCATTAAAAAGTCTTTTGGTTTTCCTTATTAAGAATCTTCCTAGCTGCTTCTGTTACTTGGCAGCCCAAAAAAAATCAGGAGTTGTTTTTTTTTTAATTTATGAGGTATTCAAAGGCATCAGATTTTTGCAAACGGCAGCTCCCATCGTCGGAGGCATTAAAAAAACCCCCTTCGAATAAAAATTGTTAGCTGGGAAAGATGTTTCACAGGCTACTTCCTGACATTCTTCTGCCGGAGACTAACGCAGATCTCCTCCGGTGATACGTTCCTTGGTGGCATCACACATTCATGTTTAAATGAGAGGCATTTTGTCGGCACCTTGGACCTTGGAGGAGATACATGGAATCAAAGGCTGGAAGGGACCCTGGAGGTCTTCTAGTCCAACTCCCTGCTCTGGCAGGGAACCCTATGCCATTTCAGACAAATGGTTGCCCAATCTCTTCTTAAAACTTCCAGTGTTGGAGCATTCACCGCTTCTGGAGGCAGGTTGTTCCACTGGTTCATTGTTCTCACTGTCAGGAAGTTTCTCCTTAGTTCCAGGTTGCTTCTCTCCTTGATTAGTTTCCATCCATTGCTTCTTGTCCTGCCTTCAGCTGTTCTGGAGAATAGCTTGACACCCCCCCCCCCTCTTCTTTGTGGGAGCCTCAGCCAACATTTTCTAACATTAAAAGGACCTTATCCAGCATTCCCTTCAGAGTTGAACACCATCACTTTGGGCTGTGGCTTCGCCGGAGTTCAGGCATTCAGTAACCTGCTTCGTCAAACCTACTTTCTCTCTCTCTCTCTCCCCACCCCACCAGCTTGTTAATGAGGCTTTGATGAAAGGTGTTTTTATTACCAGCAAATTGATTTCCTGGGCCTCAGGGCTGCACATTTAAAAAGGCGATTATCCTAATTTTGTTTGGCAGCGAGAGGAGATGGGGGAAGAGAAGACGCTGGCACAAGATTTCCAGGTGTCTTCTGGATTTCCTGGAGAGATTTGGTTTTTGCCCTTAGGTATCTTTTCTATGCTGCTTCTGCTCTCTGAAAATCCTTTCCTCGGGAGGAAAAATGTTTTTAAAATGTTTATAGATAACAGCTTTAAATGTTAAAGCTACTGGACAGTAAGGATATATACAGGCAGGAAACCCCACCCTTCCTCAAACTGATGATGTTCCCTAGGTGGGTAATGAAATGTCTGCAAGAAAGCAACCAACCAACCTTATTATTGTTATCTGTCTGCCTGTCTGTCTCTCTCCATCTATCTATCTATCTATCTATCTATCTATCTATCTATCTATCTATCTATCTATCTATCTATCTATCTATCTATCTATCTATCTATCTATCTATCTATCTATCTATCATCTGTTTATCTATCTACCCATCATCTATTATCTATTATCTGTCTATCTAAGTGCCTGTCTGTCTATCTATCTATATCTCTTCATCTATCTGTCTATCTATCCATCCATCCATCCATCCATCCATCCATCCATCATCTATCATCTATTATCTGTCTATCTATCTAAGTGTTTGTCTGTCTATCTATCTTCCATATTTCTGTGTCTACACCATAAATACAGGGAGTCCTTGCTGTACGACCCCAGGTGACCCCAAAATGTATGTCACTAAGCGAGACAAATGCTTAAGTGAGTTTCGCCCCATTTTATGACTTTTCTTGCCACAGCTGCTTAAGGGAATCAGCGCAGTTGGTAACTTAGTCACACCGTCATTAAGTGAAGCCAGCTTCCCCCGTTGGCTTTGCTTGTCAGAAGGCCGCCAAAGGGGAACAGGTGACCCCGGGATGCTGCGACCGTCATAAGTATGAACCGGTTGCCGAGGGTCTGAATTTTAATCACCTGACCATGGGGATTCTGCAACGGCCGTAAGTGTGAAAAACTTGTCGTAAATCACCTTTTCTTCAGTGCCTTCATAACATTGGTCACTAAATGAGCTGTTGTAAGTTGAGGACTGCCTGTATAAGGTGATAGGGACATCGCGTGCCAATATCTGAGAGCCAAGCCTGAGTCAAGCATACCTACCCGAGCTGAACTGGCTGTGGTGGACGTGAAATGGCTTTCGGTACAAGAAGCAGAATCGCTGTAGGACGTTGTAGAGTAAAAGTCGGTTCCGGTCCCCGAGGGCTGCCGGGCCTTCATGAATTCTATTTCCCTCTTAAGGACCAGGTCGTCAAAATGGTCCAGGTCTTGTGGAGATATCACCCCTCGGACCTCCGACAGGAGGGAGAACTGCAGGAACAAGACGGAAAACGGGGCGTTGAAACCGAATCTGCGACAAGGATAACATGCGTATGTACTCTATGTCTCAGGAGATTCAGGCAGTTCAGATGAGTAGGATAAAGATTTAAGCTTTCTACAAGAATCTGAGCTACTAACGGTTAAGGGAAATGAGTGGGAGTTAAGAAGCACTCAAGGCGGGCTGGAGTCAGATCGCTTGTGGGCATGCAAGGACTCATGGTGCATTTGACCCCTTCCTCAGGCTCAGCCTGGTCATCTCCTACACAGTACCAGACATGCCAAGCTCCACTGCCTCTTTGCCCTCCCTCCCTCCTGGGAATCCAGACTCCATTCCACCACACTAACCTTGGCATGGGTGTTGAGCAGTTCAAAGAGAGCCAGGATGAGGGAATCCACCGAGATGTTGTTCTCCTTATATTCATCCAAGTAGTAAGCCATGGTGGTCCTCTCGGGTTCATTCAGGAGGTGGCGTGCGTGCTCCTCCAGCATCACTCGGCTTTGGTTCACCAGGCTATTCAACGTTACTTGAGATCCCGCAAGGCCTTTATAAAAAGATGTCTAGGAGGAGAGGAACACAGAGCAGCTTTGGAGAAAATTAATTAGGATTACACAAACTGTAGCCTATTAATTAATGAACATTCTGTGCAAGCAGTCCTAATAAATACTGGCAGAGAAAGGAGGCTGGCTAATAGATGATGAAGCACACAATTATAACAGGAGGAATATGATAAATTTAAGGGATTTATAAGTGCTCGTATTTCGAGAACGGCATTCACCAAAACAATATATTGCAGGAATAACATTATTGCAGGCACTAAGCAGAAGAACCTTCTTCAGACTAAAATATCGGCTTCTTGTTTTATTGCGCGTGTGTGCGAGTGGTTTTCTTAAACACTGCACATGTCCTTGTTCATCTAGATTTTTTTTTTAAGTAGGTCTCTTGATAATTGTTGCCTTTTAATTAGAGAGGTTATGGATTCCACTTGAAATCTGCTGTAGGCAAAATATCTAAGTGCCTCGGGCTCTTCTACGGTAAGTAGCAGGTTTAGTATTCTGTGTGTAAGAGAAGAGCAGGCAGAGCTGGGAGGGCAGAGTTAAGCACGTCATCAGTTTAGACATCATCAGTTTAGAATCGTTGCATTCCTATGAGCGTGTCCAACCCTTCCTGATGTCCGTTGACTCTTATCTGGCACCCAATTAGTGTTGGATTTCAGTTGTCCATATTCTTGTTTATTTGTTGTTGTTGTTGTTAGTTACGAAGTCATGTCCTGAATAAATCTTCAATGCTGCAACCTTACGAACGGTCCTGATTCTTTGCGCCTGGCACGGTGTTATACAAACGTCAAGTTTCTAGCAGTGATGATTGTGCTTTAAGGTGTCTGCGTGTGTCCACGCACGCACAAATACAATTTTCCATCTCACAAGGTTGCCCAAATCGTCTGACCCTCTGCAGAAAAGCAAGAAGGCTAGCAAACGGAAAGGATTCCATGCAATGTCGGTCAAACGTTGACCGTAAGACTGTAAGATTAAATCGAAAGTCCATATCGGGCGTCAGCCAATAGAAAGAGGGAGCGGAAATGCAGGGGTTTTCCAGATGTTGCTGAATGGCCAATGCCATTCTCCTCCCAGGCCAAGCTATCTAGGGCAGTGGTTCTCAACCTGTGGGTCGGGACCCCATTTGGGGTCGATCGACCATTTCACGGGGGTCGCCAAGCAAGGCTGTCTGCCATTTTTTTTGTCCACCATTTTTTTTGTCCGCCATTTTTTCCCCCTTTTCCGGCGGGTGCCTTACCTCCCTTGGGCTGGGCCAGCTGGTGGTCGGCCTGCTCCGTCTCTGCCGCTTGCCAGCTATGCCTCGGCCAGCGCAGGGGGCGGAACCACGCATGTGCGGCGCTCCCGGGCAGGGAAAGTCCTCGACTTACGACCGGTTGGGTAGTCCTCGACTTACGACCGGTTTAGTCCTCGACTTACGACCGGTTTAGTCCTCGACTTACGACCGGTTGGGGTCGCGGCATTAAAAAGGTTGAGAGCCACTGATCTAGGGCTTTGGGGAATGTGCTTAAGAAACATCTGGAGGTAAAATATGTATTCAGGGTAACGCCAGCTTATTATTTTTCCTGCCATGCAATTTCAGCTGCATTCCAAACGCTCAACCATCTCATTACCTGCTAAGGCTTTATGAATGCTGATGGGAACACATCCGGCTTAACCTTGAAACCTTGGCATTCTTCCTTTCTAGCAATTTCTCAAGCATGGAGAAACCTGGATTTTTTTAAACAAGGATGGGGTGGTGGATAACCCTGAACGGCACTGGAACAGAAGGAGCGGTAGCCTGCCGAGAGAAGCCCATTATGCTGGAAGCATTGATTGGAAGGTGGCCCTTATTTTTAAAAAAATCAGGCTCTGATTGCTCTGCGGAGGTGGCAGTTTTTTTGTCCCTGTGCAGCTTCTCAGCCTGCAGAGTAATCGGGGGACTGAAGCGATAATGCTCCCGTCTCCCGCGGGCTTTGGGAGGAACTTTGGCTTCTAGGAGGCCTCTAGAAGGTTCCGATGGGCGTTGGTTGGCCATGAGAACATAGGAATAGGTTGCTGGGTCTGTCAATGGTCACCCTCACCTAACATTTGGTTTCCAAAGGGACCACGTGAGTGACCTGGGATGCTTGTAAGTAGAACTAGACTCCTCCTCCTCCTCCATTCTTCATTTTCCTCCTCTTCCTCTTCCTTCTTCATCTCTATTCTTCCTCCTTCCTCCTCCTCCTCCATTCTTCATTTTCCTCCTCCTCCTCTTCCTCTCCACCTCCTTCTCCTCTATTCTTCCATTCTCGTCCTTCTCTTCTTCTTCCTTCTCCATCTCTATTCTTCCTCCTTCCTCCTCTTCTTCTTCCTCCTCCTTCTCCTCCTCCTTCTTCTTCCTCCTTTTTTCCTCCTCCTCCTCCTCCTCCTCCATTCTTCATTTTCCTCCTCTTCCTCTTCCTTCTTCATCTCTATTCTTCCTCCTTCCTCCTCCTCCTCCTCCTCCATTCTTCATTTTCCTCCTCCTCTTCACCTCCTTCTCCTCTATTCTTCCATTCTCCTCCTTCTCTTCCTCCTCCTCCTCCTCTTCTTCGTCTTCCTCCTCCTCCTTCTCCTCCTCCTTCTTCCTCCTCTTTTTTCCTCCTCCTCCTCCTCCTCCTCCCTCTGCAACTAGCATTAAAAGGGATAAAGATAACAGGGAATCTTCAAGGTTAACTATTCATAGACCTGTTCCCCATGGATTTCTCCCAGGTCCTTTGAAATTCTGCGGGAAGGAAGCAGTAAAATGCTGCTCTATGGGACCACAATAAAAAAAAAGCCACTTCATGCCCCCAGGAAATCAACCTCTCCTTTTTCTCAGTTGTGACCCTGCTGAGCTGCGTAGCTTAGCTCTTCCCATCTGGTGCCACAGTCCTACTCACTGCAGGGCCCAAAGCTTCAACGTGGAGAGCAGGCTGATCTTTGGGATCAATTGTCCTTTGAAGAGTCTCGTTGCACCTACCACCGAGGGCAAAAGCATAAATTGGTTCTGAATGAGGACATGAATTTCTGCTGTTTGCCTCTTGAGGCCTTGTTCCCGAAATTGCTTGC
>NW_015387968.1:133380-147244 GCF_001527695.2 Protobothrops mucrosquamatus | reverse complement strand
CATGAAACATCTGCAAGAAAACTACCAAGCTCAGAGAGTGCCAAGGATACCACAGTCCTCCTCCTTCTCCTCCTCCTCCTCCTCCTCCTCCTCCTCTCCACACACCCCACTCCTTCTAGCACTGATGATATTACTTAGTTGGGTCATGAAACATCTGCAAGAAAACTACCAAGCTCAGAGAGTGCCAAGGATACCACAGTCCTCCTCCTCCTCCTCCTCCTCCTCCTCCTCCTCCTCCTCTCCACACACCCCACTCCTTCTAGCACTGATGATATTACTTAGTTGAGTCATGAAACATCTGCAAGAAAACTATCAAGCTCAGAGAGTGCCAAGGATACCACAGTCATCGTCCTCCTCCTCCTCCTCCTCTCCACACACCCCACTCCCTTCTAGCACTGATGATGTTACTTAGTTGGGTCATGAAACGTCTGCAAGAAAACTACCAAGCTCAGAGAGCACCCAGGACCCTTCATTGCAACTCTGAGTTACAAATATTCTCCTTGATTGACGGTGACTCATTTAACCTCCCTTTCCAAACTGCAAAGCAACAAAAGGCTCACTAAATCACACACACACACACACACACACACACACACACACACACACACACACAAAGATCTAAATAAGATTAAAACTAATGAAGCTTGACCTTGACCCTGGATTTGGAATTGACCTGGTTAAAAGTCGTTTTCTCTCTGTTGTGCAACAGCTGCAGGGCCAGCTTATTAATCGCGAGGGAGAAGATTGATCAACTCCGACCCCAATCTCTCTCTTCTTTCTCTTTACTGGTTGAAATCCACTAACGGCCACTATTGACAAGGTCAACGGTTGGAAATAGCCTTCAGGGCTTCCTGCCACCTCAAAAACAAGGTGAACTCGGCAAGAGCCAGGGGAAAGAGAATCCTATTAAAATTTTTATGGCCTTCGTGACTCTGTATTTTCATACACGGGTGGCTTCCGAGAGAAGTAAGGGAGATACCTGAAAAGGAACCAGGTGGTCTTAATTCACGCTTTCGTAACCTTTGCATTGTTCTCCCTTGGCAATCGGGGGTCTACTATGGAGACAAGGAAGAGAAGGAACAAGGAGTTTTATGGGAAGGCTACGGAGACACGCCGGTCAAATGGCACCAGTGTGCGGTGTTTGCCTCCGGTGTGACAGCCAGCACATGAAAAGCTAGGTCACGATGAATTATTCATGGCCAATCCGGGCTGCAAGATTTACGTTCCTGCCTTATGACGGGGGAAGATATTTACTTCCATCCCAGAGAAAGGGAGAAGAGAAACCTTCTGCCAGTAGCCTCCCGTGATCAGATGACAAGCAATCTATCAGGTCTCTGCTAGGACAGCCTTTGTGGAAATTTGCAAAGAGGGAAGCTGGTTCCCGCTCCTGAAGAACAGCCGTCAAAGCAAGCAGCTATGTGCAATCCAGTGGCTATTCGATTCTCCACAATCGAGGGCATGTAACGTCTAGAATGACCTCCCTGGAGCAAAATTAGAACGTCAAGTTCCCGGTCTTTCCTAGAAAAACGGGGAGCTCCCAAGATGGATGAGTGTCCCTAAAAGGCACCACCACGTTTTCCCCTGTCCTTATTCCTGGTTCTTCTCCACATTCTAGCAGCCCCAGGGCATTCTGGTGAAAACTAACAAGAACAATGAATGAAGAAGAGAAGGTTTATTCTGTATTTTAAAAAAAAGACAGCTGTGTTAGTCAGGAGATAATGTAGGTGGGAGGAGCAGGAGATATGTAGAATCAGAGACAGTTCAGGTTACGTTGGACAGCAACCATCCCAGTCTGAAGAAAGGATCAAACAGGGAATTAGCAAGGACTCATTATATAAACACAAGAACGTAGAATAACAAAGTTGGAAGGGACTTTGGAGGCTTTCTAGTCCAACCCCATGCTCAAGTAGGAGATCCTGTGCCATTTCAGACAAGTGGCTGCCCAGTTCTCTCCTTAAAAGTCTCCAGTGATGGGGCACCCACAACTTTTAAAGGCAAACCATTTCACTGGCTAATTGCTCTCACCATTAGGAAATTTCCCCTTAGTTCTAGATCGCTTCTCTCCTTGATTAGTTTCCATCTGTTGCTTCTTGTCTTGCCTTCTGGTACTTTGGAAAATAGGTTGACCCCCCCTTCTTCTTTGTGGCAGCCCCTCAAATATTGGAACACTGCTATCATGTATCCCCTACTCCTTCTTTTCATTAAACTAGATGTATTCAATTCCTCCAACCGTCCTTCCTGCGGTTTAGCTTCCAGCCCCCTAATCATCTTTGTTGCTCTTTTCTGAACTCTTCCAAGAGTCTCAACGTCTTTTTCATATTGTGGTGACCAAAAGTGGATGCAATATTCCAGGGCAAGGTCTGACCGCCCTTGAAGGCCGTTGAGCTAGTCTTTCCCAGCAAATCTGCCAGTCTCGGGAGATTCCTGTATTACAGGCAGAGAACAATAAAGTAGCTAGTTTGAACTCTAGGCACGTGGGTCTAGTTATTTGTGCCTGACAGGCTGCAGGTAGAAGAATGATACAGAAATCTAGGCAGTATTCTGGGAGGGTCATTATCTCCTACTTGTAAGGGGACAAAGGAACAGATGGAATGATAACCATCAGCTGACGACCTGAAGTCATTTATTTGTAGGAAATAATATTGCTTATATACCCGAAGTTATCATTTCACATCTCTTTCCTGAGCCTAATGTTCTGTCGCCTGCTAGAAACCATTTGGCATTTTACAAAAAACAGGCAATTCTGTGATCCAGGGTATATAAAAAAAGAAATTTCCTTTGGGGCAGCTGGTGGGGGGGAGGGGAGTGTCAGTGGGAGACTAATGAACAAATGAACCGAAAATCGCCATTGGGGGAAAATGAAGAATTGCCATCCGCTCTCCTTGATTCTGCATTTTGTCACCTTCTGAGCCATTTGGAATGACAAAATACGAAGATTGGTTGACAACACTTCCAAGTGCAGGAAGTGACCTTGAAATAGGAGAAAGGAAAAATAGAATAGAATAGAATAGAATAGAATAGAATAGAAGCTGAAAGGGACCTTGGAGGTCTTCTAGTCCAGCCCACTGCTCAAGCAGGAGAACCTATACCGTCCCAGACAGGTGAATGTCCAGTCTCTTCTCAAAAATCTCCAGCGATGGAGCGCCCACAATTTCTGAAGGCAACTTCTGTTCCACTGGTTGATTGTCCTCACTGTCAGGAAGTTTCTCCTTAATTCCAGGTTGTTTCCCTCTTTGATCAGTTTCCAACCATTGTTTCTCGTCCTTCCCTCTGATGCTTTGTTGAATAACGTGACCCCCTCTGCCTTGTGGCAGCCCCTCATGCCTCTCCTATTTCTTCTTTTCTTTAGACTAGCCAAACCCAAGTCCTGCAGCTGTTCTTCGCATGTTTTAGTCTCCAGGCCTTTGATTATTCTCTGAATTTTTTTCCAAACTCTCAACATCTTTTTTGTGATATGGTGACCAAAATCGGCTGCAGTATTCCAGGTGTGGCCTCACTGGGGTTTTATAAAGTGATACTAATACTTTGCATGATCTTGATTCTATGCCTCTGTTCATACAACCCAGGATTGTATTAGCTTTTTTGGTTTCTCCTGCTTGAGCGGGGGGCTGGACTAGAAGACCTCCAAGGTCCCTTCCAGTTCTATTCTATTCTATTCTATTCTATTCTATTCTATTCTATTCTATTCTATTCTATTCTATTCTCTATCATCTATTCTATTCTATTCTATTCTTCTGCATTCTATTCTATTCTATTCTATTCTATTCTATTCTATTCTATTCTATTCTATTCCATTCCATTCCATTCCATTCCATTCCATTCCATTCTATTCTATTCTATTCTATTCTATTCTATTCTATTCTATTCTATTCTATTCTATTCTAAAGTTGACTTATCCTCAAAACTTTGTAGCTTGTCCAAAGCTTCCCTCAGCTAAAAGCCTGGCCAAGATGTTTCTACAGCATATTTATAGGGCCCTCTCGGACTCACCCAGGAGTCTCAGCTAAACTTACTTTCAAACCAGTGTTTTCCGCTTCCGAATCCTTGTCCACCCCTGTGATGTAAATCCCCAGGGTGTATTCAGATCCCCCTCGAATCATGAGACCCAGTGATCGTCCTTCATCCAACACAAGGTTGACCTGCACCAAGAAGAAAAACAAAATTCCACTGAACAGGTGAGAGAGACCCAACCAGGTTGGGATGGCAAATAACTGCTTTGATTCTGCAGCCAGGCTCCTATTGCTACAGCCTGCCAAGAGAAAAAAAGCAGATATCATTTTGATTAAAATTCCGGCTAAGTACAGCTTCGGCAGGCATAGGTAGAAGCAGCCACCTCCCCTCTCACTTTTGAAATATTATAGTAGAGCCCTTATTGACCAAACACCGCTTCGGGCTCTAAGATGAGATACTGCAAAGAAGCAGATCACTTATAGAATGATCCTTTTTTTCTCTCCTATAGTCTGGGGAGCAATTAACTGAGCCAGAGAGAGAGAGAGAGAGAGAGAGAAGGAAAAAAATTATACAACATTTTCAGGGAGCAGAGATCCTTTATTGCGAATCAGGGAAACAGAGAAGGATGTTCATTCCATATTAATTAGGGAGATTAAGAACCAGCAAATATTCTAAAGAAGGTCGAGACCTTGATAAGTTTAATCAGATCCGGAACGCTGGGACCTTGTTTCATTGTTTTGAAAAGCCCCACCGGCCCTTTGAATTATTAATGGGACAAAACAGGCATTTTTTTGGGGGGGGGGGAGAGATGCATTTTGTACATATAATTATGAGGATTAAAGTTGGAAGCGTAGGCTGCAATAGATAACGATCACAATAGCTGCTTACAAACCAGGTTTTGGCTTTCCGCCAAGCAACTGGAGAGGGTCTGTCTATTTCTATTTCAGCCACAAACTCCTTTAAAATAGGGAGGGGCAGACCTTGGCTGATCTCAAAATTCAGGAAACTGAGCTAGATTTGGGGAGACACGTAGGTTTACAGCCGGTGACAGCAACCAGTTGTATGTTTATGACCTTGAAAAAGGCAAATAAAATTGATTAGCGCGTTAGGGTTTAATTGGAAAGTTGAAAAACCATTTTGGCAGACGTGAGGAGGAGGAGGAGGAGGAGGAGGAGGAGGAGGAGGAGGAGAAGGAGAAGGAGAAGGAGAAGGAGAAGGAGAAGGAGAAGGAGAAGGAGAAGAAGAAGAAGAAGAAGAAGAAGAAGAAGAAGAAGAAGAAGAAGAAGAAGAAGAAGAAGAAGAAGAAGAAGAAGAAGAAGAAGAAGAAGAAGAAGAAGAAGAAGAAGAAGAAGAAGAAGAAGAAGAAAGAGTTGGCTGATTTGGGTTTGTCATGTTACTTGAACCCAGTCTTGATGGCTTATAAACCACGATACTGTTGCACCCAGAAACTGCTGATTCATTCAATAAACCATGTTAAATACATCATGGCTGGTTGAAGAGCCAGTCCTAGCATTCTGCCAGACGCGTCAGACCGCAACATTTTGGGTTATACATCCACAACAATTTGACCGTGCCGATGTGAACTTGGCGGCCACAGTCTAACCACTGACCTTAGCAAGGGGCATCCTTGATCAATGTCGACGTGTCATTCAGAAACCCAGATTTAAATCTGGTTTAAGCCTGGATTTACTCGCTCCACCTCCTCAAGCCTTCCCATCTCACTTGTGTCCTGTGCGTACCTCGTTAGCCTGGTGACACCAAGGCAGAGTTGCAGGGCATCTCTGCCCATCAAGCCAACTACTAGTAAGGAGGGTGCAGCTGAATTGGGGCTTTGAAAGACAGCCGCGGTCAGATAAATTGGCGGGAGGAGATCCTATGACCCAAGGGCCAGCTTTGAAAGCTCAACCTTGTCTTCCCGATCATTAAAATATGTAGCAGTGGCCTGCCAGATATGACACAGAAAAGAAATGGGGTGCTGGAACTGGACCAGATGAACAGATTCCAAAGATATCCTGTTTTTATCCAAGCTTGTGGGCTAATGTGGCCTTTTGGCGGAGCGAGTGTTTCCATTAACCCTCCCCTTGAGCGATTTAGCAGTCCTGATGAAGTGAACCTCAGAAAATAGACAGTATAGATCTCAACGTTGGAAGGACAGAATAATTGGAGGTTACCAGTTACTCTGACCTACCACTGTTCCGCCGAGGCAATCAGCGCTGAATGCATGGAGGTGGACTGCTCTGTGTATGGATACACAGGCTTGCAATAGATTCAACATTTGTTGTAAAATATCTAGTGGCCATACAGGTTATGGAGACTTCTTTGTCTCTTTTCCACTTGGCTGGAAATCAGAATACAGAATAATAGGGTTGGAAGGAACCTTTTTCCTCGCTCGCCGAGGTGGTGGCCAAACTAAATAAACCCAGGGGATACATCATTATGGAAGTTGGGATGAAGAATAACAGAATGACAGAGTTGGAAGGGGCCTTGGAGGTCTTCTAGTCCAACCCCCTGCTCAAGCAGGAGACCCTGTACTACTCCAGGCAAATGGTTGTCCAACCTCTACTTAAAACCCTCCAGTGATGGAGCAACTGTAACATCTGAAGGCAAGCGGTTCCACTGGTTTATTGTTCTCACAGTCAGGAAATTTCTCCTTAGTTCTAGGTTGCTTCTCTCCTTGATGAGTTTCCATTCTTTGCTTCTTGTCCTGCCCTCAGGTGCTTTGGAGAATAGGTGGACCCCTTTTCTTTAGAACCAGAAATACAGTGTCGGCTATTTAGATTTCATCTTCATAATGAAAAATTCCTGTCGCTAGGTTTTGTGCAGCATCCAGATAGTCAACCTACAGAAGCTGTGGGTCTTCGCCTTCATGAGTAGAGAAGACCTCCAGTGGAACCTTCCAATGAACCAGTGGAACCGCTTGCCTTCAGATGTTACAGTTGCTCCATCACTAGAGGATTTTAAGAAGAGGTTGGACAACCATTTGCCTGGAATGGTACAGGGTCTCCTGCTTGAGCAGGGGGTTGGACTAGAAGATCTCCAAGGTCCCTTCCAGCTCTGTCATTCTGTTATTCTTCATCCCAACTTCCATAATGAGGCATCACCTGGGTTTATTTAGTTTGGCCACCACCTCGGCGAGCGAGGAAAAAGGTCCCTTCCAACCTTATTATTCTATCTTCTATCTTCCATCTCTGGAGGCTTTTAAGAACAGACCAGAAAGCCATGTCTGATGGGTGTTTAATTGGTTTTCTTTCAAGTTTGAATTAACTGATTCTTGTGGCCCTTTCCGTTTTTTTTACTATTCCATGTCTGCTCTTTGAAAATTCATCAGAAGATCTCTTGTTCTCTCCAAGATGCTCTAGCTTGATCAAAGGAAGTAGAAAGGGAAAATAAAAGATGGGGACAGAGAACATTTGGGGGAATCTGACAGCTGTTGTCCAAACTCTTTTGAGAGGGAAGAGAGATGGATTTACTGTATACTGGAGCCCTAGGATGAAAAAAAAAGTCAGAACTGCTTAGAGACAAGGATGACGTGTAGAAACCAAAATCAGAAGCCACGGATAATTTTAGGCTTGGCATGAGGATCAGAAGGGAAGGTGTGTGTGTGTGTGTGTGTGTGTGTGTGTGTGTGTGTGAGAGAGAGAGAGAGAGAGAGAGAGAGAGAGAGAGAGAGAGAGAGAGAGAGAGAGAGAGAGAGAGAGAGAGAGAGAAACCAGGAATAAGAGGAGACAATAACCATGGGGAAAACGATCGGTGGAGAGTGTCCTTCTCTTGAAGGGACAACTGCAAAAAAGGGCATCAATTCTTGGCTTTATTAGTTTGTTTGCAAATTCGTTCCAGTTGTCTTGCTGAGTCACGCTCTTGCTGATGCTGTCAAATCTCTCTCTCACACACACAAACACACACACAGAGAGCACAATCTTTGGTTTGGAACACGACAAACGCAAGCTTTCATGCTGAGTCTTGGCAATAAAGGAAAGGGAAAAAAAACCAAAACAAAACAAAAGGCAACTTTTCCCATTTCTAATGGTTTTTTTTTTTCTTTCCCTCCCTCCTGCTCTGAATGCTGATGGAACGTATGGGTTTAGTTTTGCATAATTATGCAAAGGGCCTTTATTGGAGGCTTGCAAATAAGAGCTGGTTTTCTGCTGATATTCCATCGCTTTGCTTTGTCCTCTGAGGGACGGTAATGTGAGCTCAATTGTTGATTTCAGAGGAAGCTGTTTCAAACTTAATTTTCACCGGCCCTAATCAATGGCGGTTCAAGCCCTCACTGGTGCAGCTTGCCCTCTCTTTAAACGGATCCCTAATGACTGTTCAGATTTGTTTCTACCGTTCTGATTAGTTTCTGTTTGGATTAGTTTCTACAGTCTTAATTTATTTCTACAGTCTTGATTTGTTTCTACAGTTCAGATTTGTTTCTACAGTTACTAAGACTAAGAATGGCCGCAGGAATTGGGGATGTCCAGTTTAATGAAAAGGAGGACCAGGGGCGATATGATAGCAGTCTTCCAATATTTGAGGGGCTGCCACAGAGAAGAGGGGGTCAAGCTATTCTCCAAAGCATCTGAAGGCAGGACAAGAAGCAACGGATGGAAACTCATCAAGGAGAGAAGCAACCTGGAACTAAGGAGAAATTTCCAGACAGTGAGAACAATTAACCAGTGGAACAATTTGCCTTCAGAAGTTGTGGGAGCTCCACACTGGAGGTTTTTAAGAAGAGACTGGACAACCATGAACAACTACTTCTACTTCTACTTCTACTTCTACTTCTACTTCTACTTCTACTTCTACTTCTACTTCTACTTCTACTTCTTCTTCTTCTTCTTCTTCTTCTTCTTCTTCTTCTTCTTCTTCTTCTTCTTCTTCTTCTTCTTCTTCTTCTTCTTCTTCTTCTTCTTCTTCTTCTTCTTCTTCTTCTTCTTCTTCTTCTTCTTCTCCTCCTCCTCCTCTTCCTCCTCCTCCTCCTCCTCCTCCTCCTCCCCTTCCTCCCCCTTCCCCTGTTTACAGTAGAACTAGGTCAAGATTTTTTTTTAATGGCAGCTAGTTATGATTAGAAGGGAAGAATCGTAGCAAATACCTAGAGAAACATTTGCAAAGTTATTTTTTTTCAAGGGATAAAAAGAGAGAAAGGAACTTGTGTCTAGAAAAAAAATGTTTTGTAATTTGCCTGGCTAAGAATAAACCTCACATTTTTAACCCAGAAGATTGCAATGTCCGTTTCTAATTCTGGAGATGAGAGCTGTCACTTGGATGTGTGTGGAGGGTTTTTTGTATTTTGTTTTTTGCATTTTATGCTAGCGAAAGAAAAGGACCTTGCACGTCATTCCTGAACAACCTTTTCAGGTGCAATTAAGGTCTTGGGAACCTATTTAAATAAGCAAAGTCTCTTAAAATGAACCACTAATGAGTCAGTCCTTGCCCTCTTCCAGAGAGCGCTGATGAAAAATGCCCTCTCTGATGCAAACTCAATTCAGTTGGTCAAAGATGTCATGCCCGCCCTCCGGTTAAGGTAAGACAAGCTATTTCTGTAGAGCAGTTTTCACGCTGGGATCCTACTTCCTTTTCTCAAAGCTAGAGAGGCACGGAGGGAGATGGAGGGAGGAGGCCTAGCTTCCTGCTGTTGAAATTATAGCTGGGCCTGGAAAACCAACCGACTTTCCTTCTCCAAAGTGGAAGGGGAACACCTCGTTCTCTCAAAAGAACAGTTCTGGTTTCGAAGCCATTGTACATCCACTTAGAAGGCCAGCGGGATGAGATGGGATCTAGAAGAACGTAGCTCAACTGACTAACTTGATTCTCTATTCTCCACTAACTTTGTTCTCCAAAGCTCTTGAAGGCAGGAGAAGAAGCAATGGATGGAAAACTAAGCAAGGAGAAATAGATAGATAGATAGATAGATAGATAGATAGATAGATAGATAGATAGATAGATAGATAGATAGATAGATAGATAGAGATAGATAGATAGAGAGAGAGATAGAGAGATAGAGAGATAGACAGAGAGAGAGAGAGATAGATACTGTAGATAAATACGTAGATAGATAAAGATAGATAGATAAATAGATAAAGATAGATAGATGATAGATAGATAGATAGATAGATAGATAGATAGATAGATAGATAGATAAAGATAGATAGATGATAGATAGATAGATAGATAGATAGATAGGTAGGTAGGTAGGTAGGTAGGTAGGTAGGTAGGTAGGTAGGTAGATAGATAGATAGATAGATAGATAGATAGATGTAGGTAGGTAGGTAGGTAGGTAGGTAGGTAGGTGGATGGATGGATGGATGGGTAGGTAGGTAGGTAGGTAGGTAGGTAAGTAGATAGATAGATAGAGAGAGAGAGAGAGAGAGAGAGAGAGATACTGTAAATAAATAGGTAGATAGATAGATAGATAGATAGATAGATAGATAGATAGATAGATAGATAGATAGATAGGTAGGTAGGTAGGTAGGTAGATAGATACTGTAGCTAAATAGGTAGATAGATAGATAGATAGAGAGATAGAGAGATAGAGAGATAGAGAGATACTGTAGATAAATAGGTAGACAGACAGACAGACAGACAGACAGACAGCAATAGCAATAGCCCTTAAGACTTATATACCGCTTCACAGTGCTTCACAGCCCTCTCTAACCAGTTTACAGAGTCAGCATTTTGCCCCCAACAATCGGGGTCCTCATTTTACCGACCTCGGAAGGACGGAAGGCTGAGTCAACCTGAGTCAATTAAACTGATGTTCTGAATCGGTTGGCAAGTAGGAGCCGGCTTGGGGTAGGTTCACGCATTCCTCATCCTCCAGTGTGCTAAACATTGAGAAGGGCAATTAGGAAAGCAGAGCTTCTAGTCCTCACCTTTTTCTCATCCCCTTCCTGAAGAAGTTGAAGGTGGCTCCTTTTCTCACCCTCCTTGCCCAAAGGACTGCTCTGATGCTGGATCAAGCCAACCGGGGGAGAGACACTCCGGCCCTGGGGGTCCACCCAGGTGTAAATGTGGTTGGTTCTGTAGCCGCCAGGGATGCGTCCCGCTGAATGGACGGTCAGGTTGAGTTTTTTGGAGCCCTTGAGCACCTGGGGGTGGGGTGGGGGTGTCAAAGAGAACGTTTACATCAGTAGGTGAGAGTAAGCAGGAGAAAAGAGGCCACTTAATTAAAAAGCAACAACATTTCACAGCTCCAATATTTTTGCTGCCAGTGTTAAGGAAGTGTGAATCTCAAAAAAACAACAACAAAACACTGTCTTATTTGCAACCCCTGGGCAATTTTGGTGAATACTGAAGGAATCTTCTGGAGCTGTTGGTAGAAATCCTGTAAGAGTTTTTATCTGATTTGTCTAAATTGCAGAGGCCATGGGTCCCTGTCTTTTTAATAGGAACACCTCAATTAATTCCTTGAATTAAGCAAACCATAATTTATAGAGAGAAACTTTTACATCACTGCTCCTGCTGTATTTTTGAATAGAATATAGAACAGAATATAGAATAGAATAGAATAGAATAGAATAGAATAGAATAGAATAGAATAGAATATGGAATGGAACAGAATATAGAATAGAATAGAATAGAATAGAATAGAATAGAATAGAATAGAATAGAATAGAATAGAATAGAATAGAATAGAATAGAATAGAATATGGAATGGAACAGAATATAGAATAGAATAGAATTAGAATAGAATAGAATATCTTTATTGTCATTGTGTATCTCACAACAAAATTAAGTACTCACAACAAAATTAAGTTTAATTTAATTTAATTTAATTAATTAATTAAATTAAGCTTCTGCTTGAGCAGGGGGTTGGACTAGAAGACCTCCAAGGTCCCTTCCCAACACTGTTGAGCTGCGGGATCTAATAAATCTAATAAATAAACAAATCTCAGTGGCAAGGTCTCTTTCATCAGAATCATCCCCCCGAAAAGCAAGAAATCCTTTCTGTATGTGTGTGTGTGTTTTTTTAACATAATATAATTATTGTCTTATTTGGTTTGGTAACCGCTGGCTCTCACAGCTTCGTACCACCAAATATTGTCATTTTCAAACAGGGCACAGCTCGAAATTACCCATCTGATTGACCAGGAGAATCTCTTCCCCTGCAACACAGATAGAAGTGCCAGGCTGTGGGTTTGTTTGGTTTTTTTTGAACCACAAAATGCACCACCAGCAAAAGAGCAGCCAGAGTTTTGTCCTTAGAAAAGTAATATGGCAATTAGAGATAATGTCTAAATTAAAGACCGGATTCCAACAGGCCTTAGATTTATAATAAGCAATCGAAGTTGCACCTGTTTAATTTGACGCCCATTTGTTTTAACCGAACGGGCTATAAATTCAACTGTCCTCACGTTTCAGTGTACAGTAGATAAAAGTTTGATTTTTCTCTGCTCGAGGATCTAAATAAGGTGGCTGTCGGGTTGGAGAGCCTTTAGAATTTAGGTGGATCAAAGATAACAGAGACGAGTGTTCTCTTGAGCAGGGATAAATACATTGATATATTCCATATGTGGCGCAGTGTTCTGCAAACTACGGATAGAAGGGAATATTCGCAGCTCAAGGTTGAACTGTGGGGTCTTTAGTGCTGTCTGAACTTGATGGTTTTCTTGCAGATGTTTCATTACCCAACTAGGTAGCATCATCAGTGCTAGAAGGGGGTGGGGCTATCTTGTTTTTATATAGTTGAGAACCCACCAAGAACAGTCCTCCTCCTCCTCCTCCTCCCACACCACTCCTTGAATTACTGATGATGTTACCTAGTTGGGTATTGAAATCTCTGCAAGAAAACCACCAAACTCAAAAGCACCAAGGACCTCACAAGTCCTCCTCCTCCTCCTCCTCCTCCTCTCCCTCCCTCCCTCCCTCCCTCTCTCTCTCTCTCTCTCCAAACATTTCTTGTAGCACTGATGATGTTACCTAGTTGGGTATTGAAATGTCTGCAAGAAAACCACCAAGCTCAGAAAGCACCAAGGTTCCCACAGTCCTCCTCCTCCTCCTCCTCCTCCTCCTCCTCCTCCAGTGCCTTCTAACACTGATGATGCTACCTAGTTGTGTAATGAAAGGTCTGCAAGAAAACCACCCAGCTCAGAGAGCACTCAGGACCCCACAGTTCCACAAATTCCCATTGCTCGCGTTCACTGAACGTGATAAAGACGGGAGACTAGAAGAAGATGAACAGCGGAAAACTCTCTGGTTTTCATCTGGCGCATTTAAATAAATCTGAGTTGCAGGTTCGGATCTGCGTTCAGCCCCTGAACCTGTTAAACCTCACCCATCGTTTCTCTTTTTCTAACCTCCACAAATCCCAGATTTAGGGAACCCTGAGGTCTTGAGCCTGTTGCAGGAAGAACTGAGTATACATGGAAGGTCCTTTCCATTAGATTGTTTTAAAAAACCAGTCGCAGGTTGGCTGCGGTCCCATTGACAGCAATGCTGCCTTGGTTTTTACTCCCAATAGGATCGCACAGACCTATCAAAGTCCTCCAGGCCCTTTCCTCTGCCCCAAACCTCATTGTCATCCAGCTCACTAGGAACTTCTCATCACCTGGCTGAGCAGCCGGGAACAAGATAAATCAAAGAAAGGCTAACAGCCAGATGGATTTCATTAGTCCATCCATTTCTTCTTTTAATTATGTGTCAGCTCGGTTACCGTGTAAGTAAATGCCTGTTTGTTTGTTTTTTAAAAGGGACAGAGAGACAGACAAGACGAAAAAGGATCGGATCCTGAACATTCTTCTTCTTCTTCTTCTTCTTCTTCTTCTTCTTCTTCTTCTTCTTCTTCTTCTTCTTCTTCTTCTTCTTCTTCTTCTTCTTCTTCTTCTTCTTCTTCTTCTTCTTCTTCTTCTTCTTCTTCTTCTTCTTCTTCTTCTTCTTCTTCTTCTTCTTCTTCTTCTTCTTCTTCTTCTTCTTCTTCTTCTTCTTCTTC
>NW_015387968.1:127688-132275 GCF_001527695.2 Protobothrops mucrosquamatus | reverse complement strand
AATACCCTTGATAGAAAAATAAAATAAGCTTCCAGACCTTCTCTTCTCAACTCCAACCACACCGGCCTTCTCCTTTCCTTTCCTTTTCTATCCTTCCTCCTTCCACTCACGCCAGCCACACCCAAAGCCAACTGCAGCTGTCCCAATCTTTTCCTTCCCAGTCAAGCTCCTGCAAGCACTCTCAGGCAGTCCCCGCTACGTAAGTAAGTAAGTAAGTAAGTAAGTAAGTAAGTAAGTAAGGAAGGAAGGAAGGAAGGAAGGAAGGAAGGAAGGAAGGAAGGAAGGAAGGAAGGAAGGAAGGAACCAACTGTCAGCACTGGCCTCCAGACGTTTCAATACTAAACTAGGTAACCTCATCAGTGCTAGAAGGGAGGAGGGTTTGCAGGAAAGAGGAGGAGGAGGAGGAGGAGGAGGAGGAGGAGGAGAACTGTGGGGTCCTTGATGCTCTCTGAGCTTGGTAGTTTTCTTGCAGATGTTTCATTACTAAACTAGGTAACATCATCAGTGCATGGGGGGGGGGACTATGAGAGACTGAGCCTTGGGCCTGATCCACCAGAGTTTCATGCACAGAGTATTTTTAGCTTAGCCTCAATTCAATATATTAAATGCCTAATCCTACATGCCTTACTTTCTTCTAATAACAGAATAATAATAAAGTTGGAAGGGACCTTGGAGGTCCTCTAGTCCAACCCCCTGCTCAAGTAGGAGACCCTATACCATTTCAGACAAACGACTGTCCAGTCTCTTCTTAAAAACTTCCAGTGTTGGAGCATTCACCGCTTCTGGAGGCAGGTTGTTCCACTGGTTAATTGTTTTGTCAGGAAATTCCTCCTTAGTTCCAGGTTGCTTCTCTCCTTGATTAGTTTCCATCCGTTGCTTCTTGTCTTGCCTTCAGGTGCTTTGGAGAAGAACTGATCCATTTTCTTTTTTCTTTTTGGTTTGTGCTCTTCAGATCTCTACCTCCTTAGGATCTTTCCACCCGACTAACACTGTAGTTTCTTTATTCCACAAATAAATCGATAACCGCGAAGCCCAGAATGGTTTCTGGGCTTGTTTGAGCGCCAGCTCTTATTCTTCCTACCACACGGAACCAGCCGTGGTGCCCTCTTAGCAAAACAAGCAATTTAGTCCAACGAACCCCGTGTAGCTTCCCTACGGCCTGACATTGATCCGGTTGTGTAATGAATATTGATCTGCACCACTTCTTCGTGCTCACATTCCTCAGGAAGAAAAGAAATCTGCTTTGTTCCATCAACAAACCCACCAAGCGTTGGTTGAAGAAAGCAGGTTGAACACCCTAGAGCAGAGGCCCCCAATCTTTGGGGCACCAGGGACCGGTTCCGTGGAGAGAGGTTTTTCCACGGATCGGAGGGTGCATGGTTTTGTGTGCTGCCTGCATCCCGCGGATGGCGCTTTGCTTGTTTGTGCAGACCGGTTGTTGGCATGCCGCGGCCCGGTACTGGTCCACGGCTCAGATGCTTCTTCAGCTCTAACTGGATGGTGGGGAAGGATTTATACTCCTTGCAGACAGCCGGTCATTGTGGACTCTCTAAAAGAAGGCAAATGACCAGCGGTCCTGCCATCTCCCCACCGTCCAGTCAGAGCTGAAGAAGCTTCTGGGATGAGAAGCGAAACATCTTCGAAGGAAAAAACAAGAACGTCCAGTTGCCTTGTGGAAAAAGCAGCTTTGGGATGAAAATACAGCTTTTCAGCTATTGGGGCTCAGTTGTGTAGCCTCAAACAGTTGTCAGCTCAGGAGGCTGACAGGACAAAGGGCACGTCCTGTGGTTGGGACTGAGGATTGTGGTAATGAGGTGTCCTGCAAGCTCTGCGAGAGGAAGGAATGACACAACTGAATTGCTAATGATGTCGACACAAGGATGGCCGGGGCAGCGGAGGCGTTAATCCTTCACTTCATCCTAACACGAAGGTCAGCTTTGAAGGCCTTGACCTCTCCGAAATGGTTTTTCCCAGCCTACACACATGGGGAAAATCTGTAATTAAGTTATTAAAAACTATTCTATTCTATTCTATTCTATTCTATTCTATTCTATTCTATTCTATTCTATTCTATATTCTATATTCTATTCTATTCATTCTAATCTAATTCTATTCTATTCTGTTCTGTTCTATTCCTTATTCCATTCCATATTCTATTCTATTCTATATTCTATTCTATTCTATTCTATTCTATTCTATATTCTATTCTATATTCTATTCTATTCTATTCTATTCTATTCTATTCTATTCTATATTCTATTCTATTCTATTCTATTCTATTCTATTCTATTCTATTCTATATTCTACTCTACTCTACTCTACTCTACTCTACTCTACTCTACTCTATTCTATTCTATATTCTACTCTACTCTACTCTACTCTACTCTATTCTATTCTATTCTATTCTATTCTATTCTATTCTATTCTATATTCTACTCTACTCTACTCTACTCTACTCTGTTCTATATTCTATTCTATTCTCTATTCCATTCCATTCATCTATTTCTATTTCTATTTCTATTTCTATTTCTATTTCTATTTCTATTTCTATTTCTATTTCTATTTCTATTTCTATTTCTATTTCTATTATTTCTATTTCTATAGGAAATTTGCAGAACTTGACTTGCAAGATGGTCTTCCAGTCTCTGGACTGATCCTGGAAGTCAGCAGGATCATCCCTAACACTGATCTGGAATTCTTCTTCCAACAGGCTGACGGCAGCTGGTGGATTTTGCCAAAGGTCACTTCATCCCTCAGCCAAAGGAACATTACAATAATTGCAGGGAGATTTGATTTTGAAAAGAGAGAGAGAGAGAGAGAGAGAGAGAGAGAGAGAGAGAGAGAGAGAGAGAGAGAGAGAGATGTTGACTTGGCGGAACCAGCCTAGGAGAAGAACGTTCCAAAAGAACATTGCTGAACAAACGTCCTTTGAGAAGAAAGACGACAGAAATAACAGCAAAAACAGCTCCAAGCGGTGAAGAGCCCACGGTGTCAATCTCTTCACGTGCGGTTGCAGCAAAGGATGCAAAACAACTGGCAAAATTAATTAGAGAGACAACGACTGAAGGTTCTTCTTCAAATACTTTGATGATATTCCCTAGTTGGTAATGAAACATCTGCAAGAAAGCCACCAAGCTCAGAGAGCACCAAGGACCCCACAATTCCTTTTCCTCTTCCTCCTCCTCCTTTCTGCAACCCTCATCTCCTTCTAGCACTGATAACATTACCTAGTTGGGTAATGAAAGGTCTGCAAGAAAACCACCAAGCTCAGAGAGCACCAAGGACACCACAGTTCTCCTCCTCCTCCTCCTCCTCCTCTTCCCTGCAACCCTCACCCCCTTCTAGCACTGATGACATTACCTAGTTGGGTCATGAAACGTCTGCAAGAAGACCACCAAGCTCAGACAGCACCAAGAAACCCACAGTTCAACCCTGAGCTATAAATATTCTCTTCTAACAAAACGATCTGGCTTGACTCAAGTCTTCCCTTAGGGAAGTTTTCTCTTGAGGTTCATTCTTTGGATTCCTTCATGCGCTATTGTGCATGAAATATTTACACCACATACTTCAAGCCCCTCTCCCCCCAATCGCTCATTCGCCTTCCTTGCCATTAGCTGATTGATCCAAGCTGATCGATAGCCTGTCTTTTTGTTCTGATGGGTGCTCAAGGCAGCCAGCAGCATTTCAAACAAAGGCAGAACATAAAAGGTTTGTCAGGGAGACTAAAATCAAGAATCGATACTTAGCCCAGGAGCCGCACTTTTAGAAACACGGAGAGAAAGAAGAGAGTCTGCCATGTAACTCCCAAAGGGGACTTTTAATAGCTTGGGACCAATGCAGAAGAAGCCCATTTTTATAATAATAACAACAGAATAGCAGAGTTGGAAGGGACCTTGGAGGTCTTCTAGTCCAGCCCACCGCTCAAGCAGGAGAACCTATACCATCGCAGACAAATGATTGTCCAATCTCTTCTTTAAAACCTCCAGTGATGGAGTGTCCACGATTTCTGAAGGCAAGCTGTTCCACAGGAAGGAAGGAAGGAAGGAAGGAAGGAAGGAAGGAAGGAAGGAAGGAAGGAAGGAAGGAAGGAAGGAAGAAAGGAAGGAAGGCAGGCAGGCAGGCAGGCAGGCAGGCAGGCAGGCAGGAAGGCAGGAAGGAAGGAAGGAAGGAAGGAAGGAAGGAAGGAAGGAAGGAAGGAAGGAAGGAAGGAAAGAAAGAATAGAGAATAGAATAGAGCTGGAAGGGACCATGGAGGTCTTCTAGTCCAGCCCCCCACTCAAGCAGGAGAACTTATCCCATTTCAGACAAGTGGCTGTCCAGTCTCTTCTTAAAAACCTCCAGAGATGGAGCGCCCATGATTTCTGGAGGCAACTTCTGTTCCACTGGTTGACTTGGTTATTCCAGCTTGCAGGACTGGCCTAGGGTAATTTTTAGGGGGGTTTTAATTCTAATTATATTTTAAAATTCGACAAATATTTAAATATTCCTTTTAATTAATTTTAAATTTGTATTGTTTTGTATGTATTTTAAATAGATTGTCAGCCGCCCTGAGTCCTACGGGAGAAGGGCGGGATATAAATCCAAAAA
>NW_015387968.1:125724-127062 GCF_001527695.2 Protobothrops mucrosquamatus | reverse complement strand
GCTTGCAGGACTGGCCTAGGGTAATTTTTAGGGGGGTTTTAATTCTAATTATATTTTAAAATTCGACAAATATTTAAATATTCCTTTTAATTAATTTTAAATTTGTATTGTTTTGTATGTATTTTAAATAGATTGTCAGCCGCCCTGAGTCCTACGGGAGAAGGGCGGGATATAAATCCAAAAATAAATAAAAAATAAAAAATAAATAAATTGTCCTCACTGTCAGGAAGTTTCTCCTTCATTCCAGGTTGCTTCTCTCCTTGATTAGTTTCCATCCATTGTTTCTTGTCTTGCCTTCTGGTGCTTTGGAGAATAATTTGGCTCAGCCCCTCACATTTCTGGGGGTGAACCTCCACACTGGAAGAGCAAATTCAGAACAGCCCTCCTGCTATTCTTAATAACTAGCCAGCTCTACAATAAGAGAGGCAGGTCCTGTGGAGAACCAGCTCCGAAAGAGTTTTAGGCTTTTAAAGGTCACCACCAGGCCCTCCAATTCGCCACTATCGCAAACCTTCAATTGAGCCTGGCAAGCAACTGGCAACCAGGAACGGATTTTTTTTACAATTCAGGCGTCGTATAATCCCTGTACACTCCGTAGTTAAGTGCTTAGCAGTTACATTTTGCTCAGTTGCAACTGCTGGGAACTTTTTTCAAGGATAACCCCATGCAGGGCCCATTTAAAAAAAAATAAAATAAAAAAAAAATCAGCCGTTCGATTCATTTGCTTGAATAAATGCCCCGAGCTGTCATTCTTAGCATTGTTTAAAATGGCAAAAAGATTTAACCTGGTTGCAGAGCAGAGACTCCATTCAAAGAAAGTTCCAGATTTAATTTGCAGCCTCGTCCAGGCAGGCTCGGAGGGAAATGAGCCGTAAAAAAAAAAGCAAAAGTACGTTTTTATTTTTATGTTTTTCTGCTGATGGAAAGCAAAGCGATCTGGATAGTTTTTTAAAAGACTTGGGAATGGTGACCTCAAGATGTTTATCCACCCCGCTGTCAGGATGAACGAACGGAGGCTGCCTCCCCCTTTTTTTTAAAAAAAAATTGTTTTGGCTACTTCCATTAAAAGAGGCATTCATCACATCGATTGGAGAGCAGAGTTAAACCAGCGTTCAGAATATATAAGCAGAAGCCTCCAGGTTCAGCGAGTGTGAAATACAACTTTAATACCTTGTAGCAGTAATTTGTTTTTTTTTTCCCCTGGGCTAGAATACACGGGTGGTGGATGAGAAAAGCACACCGTGTTACAGATGTTGACTAAGTCAAAGTCAACGAAGCCGAAAGGTCTCCCTCCATCCAACCTGTGGATCAGAGCTGTCCAACCTTGGAGACTTTTAA
>NW_015387968.1:115724-123224 GCF_001527695.2 Protobothrops mucrosquamatus | reverse complement strand
AGATACGATAGATACAATAGAGATAGATAGATAGATAGATAGATAGATAGATAGATAGATAGATAGATAGATAGATAGGTAGATAGATAGGTAGATAGATAAATGGACGGACGGACGGACGGACGGACGGACGGAGAAATAAAGAATGGGTAGAGAGATGGATGGATGGATGGATGAGAGATAGATACGATAGATACAATAGAGATAGATAGATAGATAGATAGATAGATAGATAGATAGATAGATAGATAGATAGATAGATAGATAGATAGACGGACGGACGGACGGACGGACGGACGGACGGACGGACGGACGGACGGACGGACAGACAGACAGAATGGATAGAGAGATGGATGGATGGGTGGATGACAGACAGACAGACAGATAGGCAAATAGACAGACAGATAGATGGCAGGCAGAGAGAGAGAAGACAAAGGAGAATGGACCCCTTGAAAATATGCACCCTATAAGTAATTCTGCAATTGCAGTGCACAAAGTCCAGAATGCAGCAGCGACAGTATTCTATAGAAAAGTGCTTAAGCATGTTGGATTTTTGCTCTATTATTTTTTTTAAAGCTATATTTGGTCTATTTCATCTGCAAAGGCTGCCTTCAAGTATGTTGCAACGCTTGTTGAAATTTCAGAGGTTTGGAAACCAGGGCAGGAAGCCCAACAAGGGTCAACCCTGATCAAAGCTGACGTTTAAGAACTGTGATATCTTCATTAAGAGGGAAGCAGAATTGTGCATGCAAATGAATCCCCTTGATAGAGATGTAGTAAATTTGCATAATTAATGCTAATAAATCCAGCTCCCCTTGAGGAAGATGTTGATTTTTTTTAAGCAGCAGAATAAATGCCTTCCTGGGAATATAGATAATAGATCATTTATAGAAAGATAGATAATATAAATAGAACAATTAATCAGTGGAACAACCTGCCTCCAGAAGTTGTAGGTGCTCTATCACTGGAGATTTTCAAGAAGACACTGGACAGCCATTTGTCTAGAATGGTATAGAGTTTCCTGCTTGAGCAGGGGGTTGGACTAGAAGACCTCCAAAGTCCCTTCCAACTCTGCTATTCTGATAGTCTTTATCCCAACTAATGATGCATCACCTGGGCTTATTTAGTTTGGCCACCACCTCAGCGAGCAAGGAAAATCTTATTTGAGCCTTATTGGATGCAAAAGGAAATTAAAAAAGGACTTCAAAAAAACCACTTAGCAGAAGTAGAATTAGCTTGATATTGACTTCGAGAAATCGGATTTAAGAAGCTAGAGCAGAGCTCTTTCGAAGATTTGCCGTACGAGAGAGATGATTTCTCCTAGTTTAAGAATATAAGAACTAGAGGATCTGATCTACGCAGCCCATAATAAGACAGCCTTTAACCTCAAGAGACCATCCCATATTAATTGGGATGACAAGAGCCAATCAATGGGGCCGGGTGGTGAACTGTGTTTCTTCTAACAAGCCACCATTGACTGAGTTGGTTCAACATGGTGGAGTACAATTCATGGTTTAGGAATGACAAAGGCTGGGCTTGCGCAAAATGGCAAACCCAACAAACCATGTAAACATGTGAACTCAACTACGGAGTAGAGCAAGGGCCTTCCAACTTTGCCCTTTTATGACTTGTGGACTTCAACGCCCAGAATTACTCAGCTAGGTACGCCTGGCTGAGGAATTCTGAAAGTTGAAGTCCACAAGTCATAAAAAGGCCAGGTTGGAAGACCCCTGGAGTAGAGGCTGGATGGAATGGCCCCCAACTACACCTGTTTATCTGAAGAAACATATATTTGGCCCCCTTCTAAGTCTTCTGTTGAACATCTTCTCAAGTTCTCCCGTTGTAACAGCGAGAAAACCTTCTCTTTATGTGCTGCATAATTTTATAAACCGTTACAATATTTTATTTCCCTCTTTAAAGAAGCTGTCCATTTATTTTTTTTATGCCACTGTTTTAACAAGACTGGGAAGAAATTAGATTAAAACTGAGGACTTTTATGGCTTCTTTTCAAGGACAATTTCTGAATTGTGCAGCTTATTCTAGCATTTACATCTGTTTCTTCCACGGGGAGCTGTAGAACGCTCTAATAATGTCTCACTGGATAGATAGATAGATAGATAGATAGATAGATAGATAGATAGATAGATAGATAGATAGATAGATAGATAGATAGATAGATAGATAGACAGACAGACAGACAGACAGATAGATAGATAGACAGATAGATGATAGATAGATAGATAGATAGATAGATAGATAGATAGATAGATAGATAGATAGATAGATAGAGCAATTATTTTACTCTGTTTTATGGATTTCAAAAATAAACTATCAGGGTTCTCTTCAGAAAATAATATTTTAAAAAGATGAAAAAAGGAACCAATTTGACATCACCTTTTTCAGTTCAATTGATTGACATTAAAGAGAAGAAAGGACGACATGAAGGAAGGAGAGAGAGATGAGAGGAGGAAGAGACGAAGGGAGGGAGGGAGGGGGGAAAGAAGGAAGGAAGGAGATGGGAATGGGAAGAAGGAAGGAAGGAAGGAAGGAGGGAGGGAGGGAGATGGGAATGGGAAGGAAAGAAGGAGATGGAATAAAAATGGAAGGAAGGAAGGAAGGAAGGAAGGAAGGAAGGAAGGAAGGAAGGAAGGAAGGAAGGAAATATTTGCAACCTTCATGCGAGATGGGACTTAGCTACAGTAAGTGGCTATTTTAGACAATCTTTGATCTTCTAAACCAGATATGGACCTGATTAATACTGGAGATCACCAGAAAGACCTATGGCTATAGGCCAAGTTGAGAAGTAAGAAAAAAAAAAGAGAGAGAGAGAACATTCTGAAAAAAAAAAGAAGAATCAATTTCACTCGTTGCAAAGAAAACTACTAGGGGACATGCTTCCTAATTCACCAGGATTTGAACTCACTGCAAAGATATCTATACTTTTCCATCGATTAACAAGGACAAGAAACTTTTGATGAGACAAAACCATCTGTCCCAAATCCTCGTTCTACCCGGGAAAGGTCTCGCATGCCCCAGAAATTTGAACGAAAGGTCAGGAAATTTTTAATAACAACTTCACCCCCTCTCCCCCCCCAAAAAAAAGAAAAGAAAAAGAAAAAATAGCCCCCGAGCCGATTTAATTACTTAGCAAGAACTGGATGAAAGAACATATGCTCCGCGTTTTACCGATCGTGCTTGCCAAATATTTTACATAAACGTTAATTGGCGAAAATCCCATGCCACAGAGGAAAAAAGCAAATGTAATTAGGGCTAGGTTAGCACCGAGCAAAGTTGGGGCCTGGAAATGTGAGAACAAATTACTCAATATTATCCTGAAAAACACGTTCGTGCGTCTTTCCATCGCGCACAGCAATCCATCACTCCTTTTTTTTTTTTTTCCTTTTCTCTCTTGCTGGTGGGGAAGGAGATTTTAATACCAGCGTTGCTGCCAAATGCGAGTTTCTTGCTAGTAAACATCCTGTTCTGTCTCTTGAGATAACCCAAATTGCTTTGCTCGCCCAGAATTAATACTTCTATCAGTTCTCTACATCTTCCCGAGGAAAAAATCGCTCACTTTGCTTCGCATGTTTGAAAGCAATTTGCTGGAGCAACCGGCTACGCCGGTACAGTACGGACACTCCTTGACTTACAACAGCTTGTTCGAGGTTACAACGGCACTGAAAAAAAGAGACTTATGACCGTTTTTCACACTTACGACCGTTGCAGCATCCCCAGGGTCACGTGATCCAAATTCAGATGCTTGGCAACTGGTTCATATTTACGACGGTTGCAGTGTCCCGGGGTCACGGGATCCCCTTTTGCGACCTTCAGTGGGGTTACTAACTTATCAACTGCCGCGATTCACTTAACAACTGAGGGAAGAAAGGTTGTAAAATGGAGCAAAACTCTCTTAACCGACGTCTCACTGAACAACAGAAATTGTGGGCCCGACTGTGGTCATAAATATTATAAAGTCGGGTCAACAGTGGAGAATTCTGATTTTTTCCAATGTAGACTTAGGGATAGCTCCGCTGTTCATGGCTCCAGACTCTGTTAGATATATTGTTACTCCCACCAGTTATCTTAGCCAGTTGGAGTCAGCAAAGCATTTTTGCTCGCACGGTGCCATGCGCTTCCATCGGCCGTCCAGCATGGCAAGTATAAAAACCATACTATTGACTGACTCTGCTTCTGTGGCTCAGGAGATGTGGACACCATTGGACACATACGCCTTCAATGCTCTTTCTATAGAGATATTCGAAAAAAACTATATCCTCCCAATAATCTATAGGTATCCTGGCTGTTCTGACGCGACTTATCTCCAGTGGCTGCTTAAGGGTTAACAGGCTGTGATTACAGCACAGGTGTAAAAATAAGATAAATATTTTTAGATCTTTTTAATAACCCTTTTTAAATTAATTTTAGTATATGCATTCTTACTCGTAATTACATCATACTCAGTGCATTTTTATATATGCACGTATATAAATTGGAGTGTACATTGGAGATGGTGACGCTTTTGAGAGCTGCATGCCATGAAATTTCATTTTAATGTATGCCGGTTAGCGTACATTGAAAGTGACAATAAAGTTATTCTAAGTTTGTGATAGTTTTGCCAGAATCCATATGGGTTCTGTCCCGTGGATTTGAGGACCCAGAAAAGGATGCATTTGTTGACCACGTCAAGGATGCTGGATTAACATGGTCTTTATAAAAAAGATGTTTCAAAGGTGTAACTTTGAATACATGTTTGCAATCCCTGGTAATATGCAAAATGCAAATCTGAAGAAGTGTGAAGAAGCATTTGCGGGAACACATCTACGAGTGTCAGAAATGAAAACTGACTCTGCAGTTTTCTGGGTCGGTAAATCTAAGCTCCACATAACGTGTGAAAAGATATTAATGGGCGGGTAAGATGGTTTGCATCCAGCTTCTTTGACATCTTACCTTTCAGTTCTCCCCATCTTCCCCCAAACCTATGCTTGCCAGCTTTTTATTATTATTAATGATTAAATTAAAATTACCTGCTCTATTCTGATTGGGTACAACAGTTCCTAATAGTCTGTGTTTCATCCAGACCACTGACCAACACAATTTAAAATTTATTCCTAAGTCACATCTGATAGAGACATCAAACTTTTCCATTGAGGAAAGTGCCCTAAAAAAAAACCCTCAGCAAACACACTGCTCAAATTTACGTCCCAACACCCAAGAAACTCAAGCCAGCCTCAGTGTTCTTTTGCATCACTGATCTGGGAAAATAAACCTTACCACAAGGAAAGGGGAAAACAGCAGAAATATACTATTTGGAATGTGAATGTTAGTGGCTGGGGTACCTTGGAAGTATATATATATATTAAAGCCAATCCTGCCTGTCCTTAAATTAGCTTCAATATCTCCCTGGAGAAAGAGATCTTTCATTCAGGTCCCTAGCACTGAATTCTCTCAGGCAAGCCAACTTCCAAACAGGACACCATGATTCTTAGCCAATGCTTGGTCAAATAAGTCCACTCCTAGCCAATGCTTAGAGATGTCAGGTGAAATCTAACTCATTTGCTAGACAATCAAGGAGAATCTTTGTAGCTCAGGGTTGAAATGAGGGGGTCCTTGATGTTCTTCCAGCTTGGTTGCAGATGTTTCATCACCCAAAATAAGGAACATCCTCAGGGCTAGTAACTGATGATGTTTCCTAGTTTGGGAAAGGAAACATCTGCAAGGAAACAACCAAGCTCAGAGAGCACCAAGGATTCCTTACTTGGTGGACACTTTGTTGGAGAAAGCAGATCTAACCCCTTGGGAGATCTGGCGCATTCCATACATGTTGGCCATCTCCTTCTGGAGGGTTCTGGGACCTGGAATGGGATACATTTTGGCCAAGCTCTCCTTGGTCTTAACCACTACGTTTTCTCTGCCACTCTGCTTTGGTTAAGAGGACACTTCAACAATACTTAGAACCGAGGCCAACAAAACATGACAAGTTGGATTGGCACAGGGGGAGGTTGATGTCGGCGGCTTCCGGCTGGGCCCCCTCCTCACCTTGACAGCCTCTGCATGGGTCACCTTGTCCAGCGGCTTGTCGTTGACCTTCAGGATCCGGTCTCCCACCCGAAGGCCCTCTTTGTCGGCCAAGGAGCCCGGCTCCACCAGGGAGACGTAGATGCCAACGCCGTGCTCGGACCCTCCTCGGATGCTGAAGCCCAAGCCTTCCTGAGCTTTTTGCCTCTTGAAGGTCACCTGCCTGACCTCTACTCCAAGGTTCTCCAAACCAGTAGCAGATTCCGCCGGAGCTGTCCCGTCCGCGGTGGTGCTGAATTCTCGACGGAGCCTGCCGGAGGCCAAGGAGGGAGGCCACAAACGGGCCGCCGGGATGGGAGAGGGAAAGCGGGAGGAAGAGGAGGAAGAGGAAGGCGAAGGGAGGACTCGGGAAGACCCGGCGCCCTCCTGCCCTCCTGCCCCAGCGCTGGGCAAGAAGTCCGCCTTTAAGTAAAGCCCCTCCGAGGTGTACTGGTCGAAGAGGAGCTGGTCCGAGCGAGGGATGACCAGGCGGAGCATAGGCAGCAGCTGCCTCTTCTCCGGACCGTCCAGCAGGACTCGGAGCGTCTGCACCAAGTCGTAGACATTCCGCCGGCAGTGGTAGACGTTCAGGCAATGGATGAACTGCTCGCGCTCGCCTTCGCTCAGCAGCTGGTTGAGCGCCCCGTGCAGCTTCCGCACGTTGGCCGACAGCAGCCGGATGCCGGAGCCGGGCCCCCCGCTCCTGACCCCGGCCTGTCCCGCAGCCCCCTTGCCCGCTCCGTCGAAGGAAGGCGAGGAAGAGGCGCTGGAGGCGCGCGAACCCACCGACAGACGGTCCAAGTCTGTGCTCATCGCCTCCGGCCAGAGAGAGAGAGAGGGAGAGGGAGGGAGAGAGACGGATCCTGGGCGGCCGCTGGGGAGCTGGGCATCGGAAGGCAGCCGGACGGCGGGCCGTTCACTTGGGGGGCTCCCTTCTCCTCGCCCGCCTTAGCCGGAAGGGCGGAGGAGCCATCGGGGGGGGAAGCAGAGCGGCCGGAGAAGCGAAAGGAGACGGCGGGGTAGGTCGGCGGAGGGGCAGGCGCGCCTCCGGGGGGGAAAGGCGTAGGCGAGCTGGCTCCTGGCCGGCGTCGCTTCTTCCCCTGCGGCGGCGAAAGTCTCGGCTTGCCCTTTGCGAGAAAAGGAGGGGGAAAGAGAAAGGGCGGGAGGGAGGGAGGGAAGGAGGGAGGGAGAGGGAAAAAAAGAAGAGAGAGGGGGAGAGAAAGAGAGAAAGAAGGAGAGGGGGGAGGGAGGGCAGAAGAAAGGGAGAGACAGAGGGGAAGGAAGGGAGAGAGAAAAAAGGAGAGAGAGGGGGAGAGAAAGAGAGAAAGAAGGAGAGGGGGAGGGAGGGCGGAAGAAAGGGAGAGAGAGAGAGGGGAAGGGAGGGAGAGAGAGAGAAAAAAGGAGAGAGAGGGGGAGAGAAAGAGAGAAAGAAGGAGAGGGGGAGGG
>NW_015387968.1:111789-113795 GCF_001527695.2 Protobothrops mucrosquamatus | reverse complement strand
TCCTCCTCCTCCTCCTCCTCCTCCTCCTCCTCCTCCTCCTCTCTGCAAACCCCACTCCCTTCTAGCACTGATGATGTTATCTAGTTTGGTAATGAAACATCTGCAAGAAAATCACCAAGCTCAGAGAAGCACCAAGGACCCCACCGTCCTCCTCCTCCTCCTCCATCATTCCACAAACCCCCTTCTAGCACTGATGATGTTCCCTAGTTGGGTCGTGAAACATCTGCAAGAAAACCGCCAAGCTCAGAGATGCAATGGGATTGGGTCTTGAGCAAAGGGTTGGACTAGAAGACCTCCAAGGACCCTTCCTACTCTGTTATTCTGGTTATTCCACATTTCTTGGAAACAGCAGCACCAGTGGCATCCCGGCGTCCAGGTGATTTTGAATTGGCATTTGTTTATAGAAAAGCCCAACGGGATTCTTGGGCCATTAAAAATTGGGGTCCGGTAGGGCGATTAAGTAAATGTATCCATAAGCAGCACCTACCTTAAGGCCAAGATACGTTTCGGATCCTCCTCCTCTTTGGGGAAGCCCTTTGTGCATGCTCTCTGCTACTCAGGCACCAAAGCAGTGCACCCGGCTCTTTCAAATTTTTAATTTTAATTATTTAACTATTTTAATTAAGGAGGAAAAGCAGCCAATCTCCAACCATTAAGCAAAAAGCTCCAGATTAAGCTAAAACGCCTTCCCTTGCCAAATGCGTTGGGGACACATCAAAAGAATGGCTTTCCTTAAAAGAAGGGTTAATTGTATGCAAAGGCAGCTAATCTCCTTGGAGGCTTGCTTCATGCTGCTTAGCCAGGGCTGCCTAATTACCCCTCCCAATATAAATGTATTTATGGCTCTTTCTCTGGCTCTCTGCTCTCCCTCTCTTTCTCTCCTCTCTCTTCTCTCTCTCCTCTCTCTCTCTCTCTGTCTCTTTCTCTCATCTCCTTCTCCCTCTCCTCTCTCTCTGCTCTTTCTCTCATGTCTCTCTCCCTCTCCTCTCTCTCTCCCTCTCCTCTCTCTGTCTCTTTCTCTCATCTTTCTCTCTCTCTCCTCCCTCTCTCTCTCTCTCTGTGTGTCTCTTTCTCTTGTCTCCCTCTCCTCTTTCTCTCCTCTCTCCTCTCTCTGCTCTTTCTTTCGTGTCTCTCTCCCTCTCCTCTCTCTCTCCTCTCTCTGTCTCTTTCTCTCATCTTTTTCTCTCTCTCCTCCCTCTCTCCTCTCTCTCTCTCTCTCTCTGTCTGTCTCTTTCTCTCGTCTCCCTCTCCTCTTTCTCTCCTCTCTCCTCTCTCTGCTCTTTCTTTCGTGTCTCTCTCCCTCTCCTCTCTCTCTCCTCTCTCTGCTCTCTCTCGTGTCTCTCTCCCTCTCCTCTCTCCTTCTCTCTTCTCTCTCTCTCCTCCCTGTCTTTCTCTCATCTTTCTCTCTCTCTCCTCCCCCTCTCCTCTCTCTCTCTGTGTGTCTTTCCCCCCTCTTTCTCCTCCGTCAATCAGCATTTGCCTGTCCCAGGTCTAAGCATCTGCCTGAGTATGCAATGGAGCCACAATATTTGGACCCCCATCGACATTGACACAATCCCTATAAGTCAATTGCAAAAGGCAGTTTTACTTGGAATGGCTTACATCCTGCAACCAGACCTTGAACATCACCAAGGAGCAACATCTACCTGTCTGAGGTCTTTGGGAAGGACTGGATAGATCAGGGGTGTCAAACTCGCTCGCAACTTTTTTTTTCATTGCCGGCAATGGGGTGGGCGCGGTTTCACTAGGATGCATCCGGCCCGTGGGCCGGCAGTTTGACACCCCTGGGGATAGATGGACCAAACTGCCAAATCCAGTCTAAACATTGGGTTGGCTTGTACAAACAACCATAATCATAATTTATTAAATTTGTATGCTGCCTGATTCCCAGCCACTCTGGGTGGTTAACTAACAAAACATAGAACACAGAACATCATCCGAGTTGGAAAGGACCTCAGAGGTCTTCTAGTCCAGCCCCCTGCTCAAGCAGGAGACCCTATACAATT
>NW_015387968.1:102881-110507 GCF_001527695.2 Protobothrops mucrosquamatus | reverse complement strand
AAAAAAGAAAAGACTGCCACAAAAAAAAGCAGATTTTAGAGGCTTTTTTAAACAATGAAGCCCTGGAATTCCTAGGAAAATTCCTTGAGTGCTTTAAAGTATGAGCCGTCTTTCAGCCCGCTCATCTGCTGTGGAAAAAAAACTCCAAGGTTGGATGGTTGTCTGGATCAACCTCTGAGATTCATTCCGTATTTGAGACCTCAGACAACCTTCCATAATAACAAGGTAGGGTTGGCAATGGGTCTCTTTCATGCTCCCAAACCAGGAAGATAACTGAGCCAATCAGCTCGTTCTATGTTGTTATGTTAGCCCTTAAAAAGAAAGCAACATCAAATAAGGAAGTCAAACGTACGTAGAGTGTCTGTCTTCACCCGTATGTGCTCAGGTTAGGAGGAGGAACATCCCAACCCATGAATGACGTCTGTCCATTACAGGAATCTGTTTAAGGGGAGGAGTACCAGGCATTCAAGAGAGACCTCTACACCTCCGAGGCCCCACGGACAAAAAACTGGGTACTACTATTGCCAGCCCAACCCATTCCACCTTCAGAAGACCCATGAACAGAAAAACCACCAAAGGAGATTGGAGTGTGAGACTAGAACAACAGTGTTCCAGCATTGGAGAGACTACCACAAAGAAGAGAGGGTCAGCTTATTCTCCAAAGTACCAGAGGGCAAGACGAGAAGGAATGGATGGAAACTAACCAAGGAGAGAAGCAACCTGGAATTAAGGAGAAATTTCTTAACCAGATGGTTTGCCTCCAGAGGTTGTGGGTGCTCCATCACTGGAGATTTCAAGAAGAGTTTAAATAACTATTTACTCTCCTAATCAAGGAGAGAGGCAACCTAGAATTAAGGAGAAAATTCCTAACGTTGGGAACAGCCAACCTTTGGAATGGCTTTCCTCCAGAACTTGTGGGTGCTCCATCACTGGAGGCTTTTCAGAAGAGATTGGACAGCCAATTGTCCAAAATGGTAGAGGGTCTGCTACTTGAGCAGGGGGTTGGATAGAAGACCTCCAAGGTCCCTTCCAACTCTGACGATGTTCTATCTAAGTTCCAGGTTATATCTATGTTTTGTCTAAGTTCTTGCGTCCATTTGTGTGTCCCGAAAAAAACCCAGAGCATAAGGAGACCTTCACAGTGTAATAGCAAACATTTGTGACAAGACTCTCTAGGCTACATTCACTAAGATCTGAAGAACACACAAGTCCTAAAAACCTTGAGGCTTTATCCTTTGCATTTTCGAGCCACACCAACCCTGGACGCAACTATTAAGCAATGACTTGATTCACGGGGGGGGGGGGCTTTATCTGTTCTATGAGGAACAGCTGCTGCCTTTTGAAACAGAGATTTATTTATTTATTTTACTTCTTCTTCTTCAAAGGAATTCTAAATGCCAATTCACCACTGGACAAAAAAGTGTCGCTGGTAGAAAGGTGCTTACGATTGACCTCAACAAGAGTGATTCTAAAATGTGACTATCACGGCCCCGTTTGGCACCAGAAGCAGGAGAAAAAACAACCAAGATGGAACAATGGACTAAAGTGGTGTTTTTATTGAGGGGGGGAAAACCTAAAAGCACAGGAGATGGGCTATTAAGAATTGGGGAGAAACAAGCAAAATCAGTGTGAACAAAAGCACCTGTTTTTCAAAAGCTGGAGAACCAAGAGGTGAAAAATGAACGAAAGATTTATTTCCATTTTCCCTGTATGTTAGATTCGAGCTTTTTTTCCCAGCTGGGGATGATGGCAGATGTTAATCTTGCCCAAAATGCCTGTATGATTAGAATATAGAAAAATAGAATGACAGGTAGTTGGAAGGGACCGTGGAGGTCATCTCGTCCAACTCCCTGCATGAGCAAAAGAGTCTCTACCATTTCAGACAAATCATTGTTCAATCTCTTCTGGAAAACCTCCAGCGATGGAGCATTCACCGCTTCTGGTGGCAAGTCGTTCCACTGATGGACTGTTCTCACCATTAGGAAATTTCTCCATAGTTCTAGGTTGCTCTTCTCCTTGATTATATTTGATGGACTATTATATTTGATTATTGATTATATTTCACACAAAAAGGAGTTCTTGATTTTAAAGCTGAGAAAGTAGAGTTACCTACCAATTACGATTTTTCTTCAGAGGTCCTGGATGCTCCATCACTGGAGGTTTTCAAGAAGTGTTTAAATAACTATTTACTCTCCTAATCAAGCAGAGAGGCAACTTAGAATTAAGGAGAAAATTCCTAACGTTGGGAACAGCCAATCTGTGGAACGACTTGCCTCCAAACATTGTGGGTGCTCCATCACTGGAGGCTTATAAGAAGGGACTGGACAGTTACTCGTCTGAAATGGTATGATTCTCCTGATCGTGCAGGAGGGTTGGATTGGATGATCTCCAAGGTCTCTTCCAACTCTTGTTATTCTATGTTGTTATTCTATTTGTACAGAACGCTGTAGGGTCTTCTGCTTGAGCAGGAGGTTGGACTAGAAGACCTCCATGGTCCCTTCCAACTCTGCTATTCTGTAATTCTTTGTTGGCTGTGAAACTGGGCAGGTAGTTGAATTCCATGGGCCCACATGCTCATTACTCTCATACTTAATTCGATTCTGATGCATTCGGGTACATATTTCTGCAGAACTTACACCTTATGTTTGCGATGCTGCCTCTCGTGCTCGGCTTTTGCAAAACCCGAGTATACCTCATCCATTGTTTTCGTGCGTTTAGGCATTTTTAATCGATTTTTCCTTCCTGCATCACCCTCATTGTTCTCCTCCTCCTCCTCATCTCATCCAGCCGTTCTGGGGGAAAAAAACCACAGAACTGCATTTATGTCTATACGATATTAATTCTATAAATTGAGAAGCGTAATTATGTTCCTGCGCATCGGTCCAAAAAACGCGCACTTAAGCAGGGCGGCGTTCAAGCGTGACCCGAATTAATTTCTCCTGTGTTGCTAATGAAACTTTACCAAGGTTGAGAGGGAGACAGAGAAGCAACCAAGGAAACAACAACAAACAACCCCCCCCCAAAAAAAACCCCAATTATTATTATTATTATTTCCCCCTTTTTTCCATCCGTTTGAGAGCAGCAGCGACGACGGTTGAAAGAAATTGCAAAAAAAGAGATTTCGGGCACATCAATCGTCTCATTCGGTTGATGAGCGGCAAGGAGATTCTCCTCTTCGGATATGTTTGAAATCAGACAGCGGGGGAAGTATCTCCACTCTGCAGCTAAGAAAGGCTGGACCCATTGCAGATCAAAGAAGGCCTCCGGTCCCCTCGGGGCTGTTAAAATGTCTTTTGCTTGAGACAGATTGAGAAGTTTTTTGAGGATTTTGCTCACCTGCACCGTGCCTGGTGGGCAGCGAGTTTGGATCATTTTTTGGAGAGGGAAAGGTGAGATGCTATATCCTCGCCTGCCCCTTGTCCAAACAAGCAGGAGAAGAGAACAAACAAGAGAAAAGAGCGAGGGCATCCGTGGTGCAGGCTGTCATTTCCATCAACCTGTGCGATGCATTTTGCTAGCTGGGAGCGTCGCCTCGGTTGAGTCGGAAGGCTTTTATTTCCCTCTGGTTTTCAGGTTGTCCTCCAGAAAGCTTTTCTATCTCCTCTTTGTTATTAAACGAGGCAGGGATTCAGCAAAGCTGTTTTTCAAAGGGCAGTGGATTGGAGAGGGGGGAGTGGAGTTTCTCCTGGGATAAGACACCACCAGGAAATCCAACGGCCGGGAGTTGGAAAAGCATCGGAGAAGAAAACAATGGCGCTAGCAATAGCACTTAGACTTACTGATAGGTAGGTAGGTAGGTAGGTCGGTCGATCGATTAATCAATAGATAGATAGATATTGTAAGATAGATAGATAGAGATAGATAGAAATATATATTGTAGCTAGCTAGATAGATGATAGATATATATTGCAGATAGATAGATAGATAGATAGATAGATAGATAGATAGATAGATAGATAGATAGATAGATAGATAGAGAGAGAGATATATTGCAGATAGATAGATAGATAGATAGATAGATAGATAGATAGATAGATAGATAGATAGAGTAGACAGGTAGGTAGGTAGGTAGCTAGGTAGATAAGATAGACAGACAGACAGACAGACAGATAGCAATAGACTTATATACCGCTTCACAGTGGTATACAGCCTTCTCTAAGCAGTTTAGAGAATCAGCATGTTGCCCCCAACAACCTGGGTCCTCATTTTACCAACCTCGGAAGGACAGAAGGCTGACTCAACCTTGAGCCGGTGGGAATCGAACTGCTGGCAGTTGGCAGAATTAGCCTGCAATACAGCATTAAGTCGCGGATGCCCTCACTCTTTCCCTTGTTTGTTCTGTTCTCCTCCTTTTTTGGACAAGGAGAAGACAAGGATAGCATCTCACCTTTCCCTCTCCAAAAAACCCGATCCAATCTTTGCTGTCCGCCATGTCGGAAGGCGCATGGGGCAGGTGAGCTGAATCCTCCACTCACCCCTGGTCCTGCACTCACCAGCTCAGCGAGTTATGGGGTTTTGAGTCTGAGGAACATCTGAGGGCTCCGTCACTTGGTCGCTTTCCCTGCTGCAGAGAAGTTGAAATCAGAAGCCGGCTGAGGTCTGGGGTCACCATGGTTAATGTCTCCCCAGGCGTTTTCAATCCCATCTATTGCCATTCATTATCTAACCACTGGCCGGGCCCGGGGCATGCTGTGTTACAGTTTAAATCCCGTTAGCTCCTCAGTGACTCCAATTACGTTGTCAAATATTTATTCATCATTCTGCCCAGCAGGAGATCTCTAGACAGAGGCAAAGAGGAGCATCCGAAGATACTCAGAGGACGGGAAGAAGGAAACCTACATTGAACATTAGTCTTCTTCTGTCTCCCTTTGTGCAAGTCCAATGCAGAGGAAGCTCAACTGGACACGTCTGTACTATCCAGTCCAAAGTGGATTACTGGGATTGGGCTGAAAAGGGACATTTTGTGCCTCTGTCAGGTCGAGGTTCCACTGTGACATTGTTTCTCCAGCTTCCCCCAATTCTATAGCACCCCCAAAAAGACACCAGACTCTCTCTCTCTCTCTCTCTCTCTCTCTCTCTCTCTCTCTCTCTCTCTCTCTCTCTCTCTCTCTCTCTCTCTCTCTCTCTCTCTCTCTCTCTCTCTCTCTCTCTCTCTCTCTCTCTCTCTCTCTCTCTCTCTCTCTCTCTCTCTCTCTCTCTCTCTCCTGTCTCTTCTCTCTCTCTCTCTCTCTCTCTCTCTCTCTGTCTCTCTCTCTCTGTCTCTGTCTCTCTCTCTCTCCTGTCTCTTCTCTCTCTCTTTCTCTTCTACGAAGAACTGCTGCGGAATTTGGGTTTGGCTAAAGAAAAGAAGAAATAGGGGTAAAATCCCAGTATTTGAGGAGCTGTCACAAAGAGGGCAAAGGACCAGAAGGCAGGCCAAGAAACAGTGTTTGGAAATTAATTAAGGAGAAAAGCAACCTGGAATTAAGGAGAAACTTCCTAACGGTGAGGACAATTCAGCAGCGCCTCCAGAAGTTGTGGGCGCTCCCTCACTTGAAGTTCTTAAGAAGAGACTAGACAGGCACTTGTCTGAAATAGGTTCTCCTGCTTGAGCAGGGGGCTGGACTAGAAGACCTCCAAGGTCCCTTCCCATCTCTATTCTGTTCTAAAATTCTAAACCCCTTGCGACCTGGACGCAAACGTTCGTTCTTCTCCTTCAGATCAAAAGCCATCGATTTTTCCATCCAACCAAAAGAACACCCAGTAAGGAAAGGTATGAACACGTTGCCGGGCTCAGCCAGATGTTTGTTTGTTTTAAATCCTCAGACTTGAATCTTCACAAATTTGAGTGGGAAACAGCTTGACTGTAAAAAGAAAAAGAAGCAGCCGAAACAAAACCTCTTGACATACGTGATTCTCAACTCAGCTTCCTTCGCTTTGAGTGGTTTTCGTTCTCCCCCCCCCCCCCCCCCAGTGTAGCTGGAAGTAGAATGAATAATTTTTGCAGGGGTTGAGTTAGAAAGCATCAAGTTTCCTTCACAGCTCTGTAGCCCTTCTGACAGACTTTGATAGCTTTTCTCCCCATGCTGGGCGAAACTCACCTCGCTGATTTGGTGGTGCATAGAAGTGTGCAAGATTTAATCTCGTGCGTGCATGTTTTTATAGTTCGAGACGAAGGTTCGGTTCCCTACTGCTTTGACTGTCGGTAATAAAAAAATCTCCTTAGAAGTTGCCATTGGCAGAGAGGAATAGAATATTTATAGCCTTTCACTTTTCACTTAACTGGGACTGACTGGGCTTCTCTTGTTAACCTTGACTGTTCTGGCAGCTCTGCCTTGCCAGGCTTAATCGGGAGACCTGCCTTAGTTCCAAATCAGGATTTCAATCTCCCCTAACCCTGGCTTTTTCTTCTAATCAACAGTTAAAAAAACAACAACATGACCCCCATCGTTTGCTACCACCAGGTCATTCCAGCCAGAGGCGAAACAAGATCAGATATTGGCCCAGACGCTTCTGATTCAGAATAGAGCTGGGACGGACCTGGGAGGTCATCTAGACCAACCCTCTGCTCAAGCAGGAGATCCTAGATCATTTCAGACAGATGGCTGTCCAGTCTGAATAGAATCAAGATCACGTGAAGGGTTAATACCACTTTACAAGGCCTTGGTAAGGCCACACTTGGAATACGGCATCCAGTTTTGGTCACCGCGATGTAAAAAAGATGCTGAGACTCTAGAAAGAGTACAGAGAAGAGCAACAAAGATGATTAGGGGACTGGAGGCTAAAGCATATAAGGAACGGCTGCTGGAATTGGGTATGTCTAGTTTAATGAAGAGAAGGATGAGGGGGGACATGATAGCTGTGTTCCAGTATCTCAGGGGCTGCCCCAAAGAAGAGGGAGTCAAGCTATTCTCCAAAGCGCCTGAAGGCAGGGCAAGAAGCAACGGATGGAAACTAACCAAAGAGAGAAGCAACCTAGAACTAAGGAGAAACTTCCTGACAGTTAGAACAATTAACCAGTGGAACAACCTGCCTCCAGAAGCGGTGAATGCACCAACACTGGAAGTTTTTAAGAAGAAACTGGACAGCCATTTGTCCAAAATGGTATAGGGTTTCCTGCCTGAGCAGGGGGTTGGACTAGATCAGTGGTTCTTAACCTTTTTGAACGAATCGCCCCCTTGAGCCAATGAGGAAGTTGTCATCGCCCCCCTCCCCCAACATAACCTCTCAATCACAACATAGGAAATAATTCTTCAATTTATGCAAACACTTTTTTTGTTTTCTTTAAAATTGTCATCAAGCCATATCAATGCAAATAATTTATTTCCAGTCTTTTTCCCATATCTCAACTGTGTGAAAAATTTTGGTGCCATCCATCACTTTATTCCCAAACTTCGTGATACATGTATTTCATTATTATCTTATTTAGTCAAGACACTTAAATGTAATGACCACTGAAAACAAAATTCAATTGCAAGAAAGTGAAATGCCCCCCCCCAACAACAGTAACATTTAATGATTGAATTACAAGTGAAATTTAAGATGCAAAAAGAAATATAAAAAGGGCATAAGAACAAACCACGATGCAGGAACTAAGAATTTCCTCTCCCTCCCTCTCCCCTTCTTTCTCCAGGTGAGGAGAGAGAG